>NC_069500.1:1289498695-1289571195 GCF_027579735.1 Bombina bombina | reverse complement strand
GTTGGGTAACCAAAGAGCTGGAAACTATGTTGAGTTTGCGAACAACCTTCTAGAAAAGTATCATCAATTAGGCTGCAACATGTCACTCAAAATCCACTTTCTTGACTCTCATCTGGACTACTTCCCTGACAACTGTGGTGCAGTGAGTGATGAGCAAGGTGAGCGGTGCCACCTAGATATTTCAGCAATGGAACGAAGATATAAGTGACAAGAGATGCCCCAGAAGAGAATACAAGCGACAAGCAAAGAGAAGGTGCTCTTGTGAATGGGCCACTATTTTATATAGTACTTCCAATTACTGTATGTTTTTATTTTGTGTTATTTGTGATTGATTGAATGAAAACAACTTTCATTTATGTTGTATCAAGAAAATATCAGATTGTTGTTATGTTGCTTTTCACTATAACTTTATTACTGAAGCGCAAGTTGTGTATCTCAAAAACTAGAGCAAGTAAAAAAATAATAATCTGAGGTCATATTTGTTTTTCAAGACCCAAAATAAGTAAAGTATGACTATTTTTAGTAAGGAAACAATTAGAAATATTTTTCCATGTAATTTTTCCAGACCTGACAACATTAAAATAATCTTAATTTGCTCTAATGATGATGTCCAACCGAAAATAGATAGAGTGAGTAAGGGGCCTTCCAGCAGTGAGCAGTATTAGCTGTGTCCCACCTTTCAAAATCCTTCACAAAAGCAAAAATAATTTCTGCAAATCTCTTATTTTCTATTATTTTTTTTTTCATGCTCATATAGGTTAATAATATTTTAGATTAATAAATACAAATAAAAAATAACCATCAGACATCAGTAAAGTCTTGCGTATAAAATCATTTTTATTCAACTATGCAGTTGTGATAACTACTTTTCCTATTCTGTATCTCTTCCCATTTCTTATGAGTATTGTGAGGATTTCCCCTAATGCTTCTAATTGTTCACTGCAGGCTGATCCAGAGAATTTATAACCTAACCTGCGATGTAATTTCATATTATAAAATCTGGCTAACATTGGGAAATACTGGAGGGGCAACTCTTAACTTTTGCCCTTCCCCATTCAGCAGCATTCAGCAGCATTCAGCAAACTACCTGATGGTGTCACTTTGAGCTACAGGAAGAGCGCCCATGTTAATTCCTTGTCAGCTGATAGGAGCAGTGGATTTTATCATTGTTGTATATATGTATGTTCACAAGTATAATAGCAGGGATTGTAAAGGCTTGCTTGGAAACACATATTATTATTCCGGTGTATCTGTTTCTGCCTCACTTTAACAAGGTTTGGCAACTTCAGTTTCTACTGCAATATCTATTGCTCAGAACAAATTTAAAAAAAATTGGTTTATTCCGCACATTTACATCTATTTTTTAAATAAAACAATGCACTACAATATTTTTAAAAAAAACTGTTTTAGACAGACCAGCAGTAAAATGTATAATTTAAACTTAAATGTTGCATGTAACATTTAGCTAATTAAACATAGAAAAGAAATAAAGACAAACACATTTGATTGCAAGCCTTATTTGTGATGTAGAGCAAATCTAAAAAAACACTTAATTATGTTTGTATAAAATACCTTACACATGCCAGACTGATCCTGCCCAAATTAATAGTGCTCTTATGCTGCAGAAAGGGGCTAAGTCAATAGCTTCCTGTCACAACTGACAGTTACCCTAGCAAATCAACATACACATAAGGATACTTCCAGTTATTAGTGATCAGTGGAACAGTATATAGGTGTCATTATATATCTATACATTTAGGAGATTCCGGTACAGATGCAGCATTTTAGGAAGAAGGCAGATATAAAAATATAAAGTCATACAACTAAGGGGTAAGGCAATTCATAATACTGTATATAGTTTTATAAGCAAGAGTAAATATTGTTTTTTGAGGTGGTTAAAAAGGAAAATACAATAAACAGCAAGGTCATGTGGGAATGTGTTTGAAAGCAGATAGCCTTGTCAACCATAAAAAGGTTAGAATAATAAAATAAATTGAAAGAAAGTAGAAGATAATGTATAACGTTAAATGGTGGAATAAAATGACATTAGCAATACTTATTATATTATAGGAAGATTCAACTTAAAATAGAATCCCCATAAAGGGCCAGATTACAAGTAGAGTGTTATTTCGCTCCTGCTCATGCGCTTATTATGTTAGAAGTAAGCTTTTTTGTGCGCGTTGGGTAGCGCTCGTATTGCAAGTTGAAAGTAAAAAATGTTCACTCGCGCACTAACCCAATGCGTGCAAAAAGCCCCAGTTAGGATATCGTGCACAGTGTTAACGTATTCCCTCATAGACGTAAATGGAGCAAAAACAAGTGTAAAAAAACCTAACAACCAATTCACACGCAAACCCGATCGCATATTCTCAAGTGTGCTAACCTGGAATGAAACTATGAATATTTCACATTCCAATGTCCTTCACATAGCAGAATATTTTCTATTTATTCATCAATACACATTTCTACATATACCTGAAGATTTTTTGTTAAAAATATATCTATTCTTATATATTTAAATATAATGATTATACGTGTATATAGGGTTATATATATATCATAACATTTTATTTTGACTTGAGTGTCTCTTTAAAGGGACATGAAACCCAAAAAAATTTCTCTCATGATTCAGATAGAAAATACAATTTTTTTTTTTATTTTTTTTAAATTTAAATCATAATCTTTATTCAGACCTTCAAAACATAGGGTACCCAAAATCTCTTAATCCATTAACTTAATTTTTTTTTTAGACATATTTTTTTATTGAGATTTCAGACAGAACAATAATAAACTTTTGTCCATTTACAGTAACAGATAATATAAATATATATATATAAAATAAGCATGCTGATATATTACATAAAATCTATATAATATAGAAGTATTTTCTATAAGAAAAAACTAAGGGGACGCGCTGTAGTGTTGATACGCTCAAGAGTTAAAAGGAAGGGGAGGGGGGGCGTGGCCAGGGAATTCTAATGATATTGTGGTAAATATAATAGGGTAGATTAAGAAGCAGGTTTCTCTTGAGACCTACAGAAGGCCATATATATGTATAGAGAGAGGGCTAAGACACATCAAGGGAATACACCATTATAGGGACTATAAGCTATTATTCCGAATAGCAGGTACATAACATCTACATGTAGTAAAATGAGTCCTCATCTGTATGATGTTAGCGGCTAACATTTAATATAGTTTGTAGGGATTATAATATTGATATTAAGAAGTAGTGTGAGAAGGGGGTATGAAACTATGTTAGTTAGGGGATAATTGACTTTAGAGATAGGATGCAACAATTGAGTGCTACTGAAGGGTATCCAAAGTGGAAGTCTATACTCCGGAATATACTAAGAACTTGGTCTGTGTTATGTAATAGGTGCTTAATCTCTAGTATACTGTAAGTGTAACATACTTCTACGGATACCTATGTAGAGACTTTAGATTATGGTGCAAAGTATATGGGCCAATGGTTTAGTCTGGGTGTGACATGGCTGCCATGATACAATCCAAGGTGTCCTAATGTGAAGCGGTCTTAAGAATAGTACTATACAGTGTGTTGTAAGTTAACAATGCAATTAGATATACACTTTGATGCTCAGTATGGAAAGTGGGTAGGTTAACCTTCTGTAGGAAACAAAATACATACACTAGACAATGAAAATTGACAGCTAGAATACTAGGACTGACCCAGTCTTCTAATGGAGGAAATCAGACTTGACCAGAGTAGTTGGCCCAGTGGGTGCCAGAAAATGCAATTTTAAACAACTTTCTAATTTACTTCTTTCATCTAATTTTTTCATTCTCTTGGTATCATTTGTTGAAGAAGCAGCAATGCACTAATGGTTCCTAACTGAACTTATGGGTTAGCCAATCACAATCGATATATATATTCAGCTAGAATCTAGGTTCTCTGCTGCTCCTGAGCTTGCCTAGATAGACCTTTCAGCAAAGGATAACAAGAAAAGAAAGCAAATTAAATAATGGAAGTAAATTGGAAAGTTGTTTAAAATTGTATACTCTATTTGAATCATGAAAGAAAAAATGTGGGTTTCATGTCCCTTTAAAACTGATTGTAATACAGGACTTTTTGCTATATATTATGGCAAACATTTTTGAAAGTCAAAAAAAAGTAGGATGTGTGTGTTCACAAATGAATCCTCCTGGGTGTATAATTTACAATAAATACAAGCCCTTCAATAAGTCACAACAGGTCAAATCAATCATTTGAAATGTACGTCAATATAGGCTTCAGCACTTTATGAGACTTGCGCTATTAGGTGGGAGGACCTCCCGTTAAACTTGCGGTGCAAAGAGAGCTATGTTCCCTACCTCACTCACCCTATCTCAGCATGTCTGCAGTGCAAGCCACTTCAACGGGCATCCGTCTCCTTGGCGTTCTCGAGCGGGTCTCCTCAACGCTTCTCTGATGACATCACTTGTGAGTCGCCAGAAGCCTGTGGGAATACATCGAAGGTACTGGCAAAATACCGTTCCTGTCCTGGATTCTATACACGGATCTGCTGAGAAGGTTGCAAATACATAAAGAAGAAGGAGTCGATCCGCTTCCAGGAAGTAAAAACAAACTTTATTCCAAACTTGTAGTTTTAAAACACATGTACGGGGAGCACCTTTACAATGCAGGTTGCAGCAGGCAGAGCACTCGGCTTACGCTTAGTGAGCCGTAATCATAGCCTAATGTGCTATTGCCTCTCTCACAATATAAAGGCACAAAACATACTATTATTGGCTAACATTTAAAATCAATCAAATAATAAATTGTCTGCTGCAACGTTTAACCCTTTCACAGCTACAGGTATAGTTTAAACAACAGCAATACATTTTGAAGTTAATAATTATTGCATACAATCCAAAAAATAATTATCTCACTTGTTTATTAGATTTGGAAAAACTTATAACATGTATGATAATTAGTTTAAAATAGTTAAACCATTGAAGGGTCTTATCGCTATAAAAATCAATTTGGAATGGAACGTTAATTTTTTTCTCAAACTTAATTATCTTCATGTTTGACATCGTTGATCTGTTTAGGGGGCACATTCACATGTGTTAAGTGCAATATTCCTAATTCACAGCCATTCATATTCATCCATTTGGAGTTACGTTTCAATCGTACTATATTCCCATGTCACATGACCAACATACTTTATATCCTTTGTTACCTATGTCTAGCTAGTTACTTTCATTATTTTAAACAGGGTATGAGTCTTGTTGTATACCACTGTACCTATAGTGATTGATTACATGACTACTCAAATGTCACTTGTTGCTTTCTCCAATTGCATTCAAAAATAGCCTGATTTGGACCATGTCAGCCTAAAAGTTATTTTACATTTATACTTTGCATGGATTGGAATAGGTGTGTTGTTAGTGAGGTATATTAATTATAAAATAAAATAACATTAAGGGACCCTGATATAATAGACAGTAACCTAAGATGGTAGACTGGTTTTGACCATAATTGTCAAGTTAGTACTGGAAATGTTAGAGTCTTGAAATTGGAAAATGGACCAAGAAATTATATTTACTCCCAAAAATTAATCATGTCATATTTTGAGTTCAATCCCATGGGTACTCTTGTCTCCAACTGGAAAATCCAATAGATTTCCCGTTTAGCCAGGAGTTGGTCTAAATCTCCTCCTCTTGTTGGCAATTTCACTAACTAGATTCTCCCTGTAAGGGAGAGAGGTAGATTTATACAGATGCCCTAATGAAAAAAGAATATTAATGAGAAGTCAAGAAAATATGGAGAATATGACGGTGCACATCATAAAACATAGTGGAAAAGCAACATTTTCACCTGAACTAAGACTCTACACGACAGTTGGTGTCAGTCACTTGATATTATTCATGTCTTGACATTAACAATCTAAGAACAACTATTTTATACATAAATTAAATGTTGAATATTGTAGATTATGCAAAACCCAGAGAGGGCATTCTCCTAACAGGAATTCAATTTCTTCACAATAAATTGTGCTATTATTTACATACTGTACATGTATGAACATGTATGACATCGGAGCTTCTGCGTCACAGCACTGTAGCAGGTGGGATACGTGTGTCATTTGCTGAATGCATAACCGGCACAGCTAAGGACTGAAATAGGCATCATCCACTCAGATCTCCCAGTATGTCAGATCCTGCAGTCCTGACAAAATATAACATTACATAATTTGCTTTTGGTAGCTTTGATTTGGTAAACTGTTTCCTCTAAGAGGTACTTAATAATGAGGCTTTTCAGCACATGCTATGCCAAAAAACTAATGTCCCCTGATCTGCAGCTCTCCTCATTATCCCTCTGGCTTTGGAATTGGTTCCATGTCTGAACTCTCGTGATTCTCCTGGATTTGCTACTTTCTTCAGACTCTAAACCCTAGAGCTAAATCTATTGTCTCCCTAAGCCTAGGTTCATCTCCATTGAGTCAGTCTCATTCCAGGCTTTATCTGATTGTGCTGTATTTCCAACAATTCGGATCAGTGATAATGTAATTTTAAAGCATCAAGGATAATTTAATTTTAAAGTGTCTTTTCACTGTCATATTATCAGTAATGTTATGAATGATGTACTTTACTATTATTAATTAAATTGTTTATAATTGTTATAACTGATTATAATTTAATATGATAACACTGATGATGTCAAAGGTCATGCAAGTTGTGATATAATTTATAAAGGATGAAGAAGAGCTTTTAATTTCCTGATCTATGTGTATTTGGGAAAGTTCACAGAGATACCTTTATTATATTACTAACAATACACAATACACCGGAGTACCCTAACCTGAGATCAGAGATGTCCAACAGACGTACAGAATCATCTGAATTAAAAAGTTAAGCATTGCACTTATAAAAGTAATGCAAAACACAATAGAGTTTGCTTTATTTTCTGTGAAGGGTGTTTAATTTCAGTGATCAGTGAGACTGAAACAAAACAAGACTTATGTAGCCCATGAAAATTAATCATGTTATCGGATATGATTATGACAGCTGGGCTTAAATGGACAGTAAAGTAATTTTTTCATGTATGCATCATAAATTCATCATTGCATTACAAAAGTTCAGAAAGAGATATAAGCGTTTTCAGATCATTCAACATTTGTTAGCAATATGTACATTTTCTTGTAATCTATGGAAACACCCCTTGTCAAGCCTCTTGAGGTTTATCCTATATCCTTGGCTATAGCCAATAACAGATATAAATGATCTCATTCACATATTGATCATTCATTGTGCAGCATTAGGGAGGCTCATTGTTCTGAATTCCATAGAAAGCATTTCAACTCTATTAGTGGAAAAACTACAATTCTCACATTTAGACAGTAACGATCACATATGTCTTAAAGGGCCATAATACCCAAATGTTTAAACACTTGAAAGTGATGCAGTATAGCTGTAAAATGCTGACTAGAAAATATCACCTGAACATCTCTATGTAAAAAAGAAAGATATTTTACCTCAAAAGTTCCTCAGTAGCCACATCCCATTGTAAAGGATTTCTAAGCAGCATTTTAGTGTGTCTGTCCTGGGACATCTTAGGGGATGAGCCTCGTGAACTCTCATATTATTTCACCAATCAGGTAAAGGAAGCTTACTATGAATTCTCATGAGAGTTAAGTCAAATCTCATGGGATCACAGTAAGAGTTCATGACCTCAGCACTGCTGATGCTGATTGGCTGTTGTTCATTTCTTCATTTTTTTTTATTTTTACCTGCAGCTGGGAGCAGGTGAAGTATAACTTTTTACACAGAACTTACTCTGCTGAGCTGAGGAGATTGTGAGGTAAATAGCTTCCTTTTTTACATAGAGATGCTCAGGTGATATTTTCCTGTCAGCTTTTTACAGTTATACTGCATCAGTTTCAAGTGATTTAGCATTTGAGTATTATGTCCCTTTTAGGGGGTGCTGTAAACCATAAAATCTTGTTTGAAAATAAATATGAGGTGCTATTAGACTAGACAGGACATTACAGGACATAAAACCATGCACAATATATAAAATGAACTAAAAGTTGTGAAAACGATAAAAAAACAATAATAATTTGTAACAAAAAGTCCAACAGATGTATGCTGTGTAAATATAACACCACGAGTCAGCTCCTCCTCATGCTGATTAGTCTGGCAATGTGAGTACTTTTTGGGGAATTTTCATTCTGATCAATATATACTTTAAAACTTTCTGCACCATGAGGCGCCCTTCTTATTTCCATTCCAGATAATTCTCACAATTAAATATGTTGTGGGGAATTCATTTTGCCTCTTTAAAGGGACACTGAAGTCGCAAAAAAAGTAATCATAGATAAAAAAAAAAATGAACCAAAATAACAACATTTGCAATGCCCATCATCTTTCAAATAGTTACCGTTTATAAGATATTTATTGCCAAATTTTTCAATCATTCCAAACCCACTACTTTTGTATCGGTTAGTGTTTTCCAATCAGGCCAGACAACTCCAGTTGGAAGATGGCGACAGTTATACGCAATGCGCATGCACAAGATAGGGCAACGTCATCGAATACGTCACTGTCTTCATGTCAGTTCTGGATGCAGTAGACCCGCTCTATTGATCCGATCAATAATAAGAAGAATCTCCCTAGAATTAACAAAAAAAAATAATAATAATAGAGTAACAATTTATAAAACATATATAAATATATATATATATATATATATATATATATATATATATAGTATGAAGCAGACAAAAGGAAATTATTCTTTTACACATTATATGTTATTCCAGAGAATCTCCCTAGAATAAACGCGCAATTAAAATCAAAGATTAGAATAATACTGTATATCAAAGATCGATATATATATATATATATATATATATATATATATATAGTATGAAGCAGACTAAAGGTATTTATTCTTTAATGCATTATATGTTATACAAGAGAATCTTCCTAGAATAAACGAGCAATTAAAATCTAAGGTTGCAATAATACTTTATATCAAAGATCAATATATATATTTATCAAAAAATGGTTAAAAGAGTTTTATTTTATTTCCTGTTTTATTTACTGGCAGAAAATGGAAGAAAATTTGAAGAAGAAGAAAAAAATAAAAATAAAATATATATATATATACTGTGTATATAGTCAGTGACAGACAATATTAGAATGATAAATAGAATTGAACGGTTATATGATGCGGATTAAAAATCACCTACTAAATGCATCAATTAAATGTTATAATATTTATAAATTACAGTTGTAAATAAGAAAGTTGGTTGGTGAATTTTAAAATCTGTATCGTAAACATCAATAAACTATTGTGGACTGATAACCCTATAACGTAGTGAAACATAAAAGACCATCTGGAGAACCTATCTAATCCTATTCAATTGTAAATATGCATGCTTTATTGGCAATATAGTGTGGGTAATGTCGGCATCTGTGCCTCAATCTGCGCATGCGCAAATGGATTAATCCAATTATGCATGCGTAGGTTGACGAAATCATAATATAATGATATGCAAAAACTCGCCATCCGATTGTAAATTGAGGTATACCGTGTATGGCCCATATTTGAGGGCTGGTTGAAGTGATGTCATGCTGATAAAATAAAAGTATATTTTATAAAGATATGGAGCATTGTTTGAGGCCAAAATAAGGTACATTTGATTGTGTTGATGTATGTTATCTAAAATATGTGGTCTGGACCCTAAAAAGCAAAAGTTAGTAATCCTTTAAAAAACCAAGATAAGATTCTGGCTTGTGTGTAAAAACAAATCTACAGAAAATCTATAGAAATTCAAAACTTTATTTTAATTGTATATTCTCAACATGGACCAAGCTCCAATGAAGTATAAAAGAACAAAAAATAAGTTGCACTAAATTAACATATTTGTGCATGATACCACACCCTATACAAACATCAGACATTTTTGCACTGAAAACAGTTAACAGTTTAGACTGAATTTAAATAATTAAATTCATACAAAAAATTAAATTCAGAGTTGTTAGAATAATACACTGAAGATGTCCTCCCAATATTACAAACAAACAATGTGTAGTAATCATTATTATTTTTTTAAATATATATATTGGGATATTGATGATAAGACAAGCCAGTGTATAATGGCATACATGTAAAATAACATCTATTATTAAAACACTTTTTACCAAAAAATAAATATTTCAGTATATACATACACAATTCTTAATATAGACATAGGTTACAAACACACTTGAACCAATAATTGTGTGATATTTTAGTAGCAAGCAGGAAGGAGATTTTTTTTTTTAATGTTATCCATTCTGCTATAAGTTTTGGACATCCAATTAAATAATGTCTTCTCAGGGCTGCTTGAAGCTGAGGATGTAGAATTGTGCTTCAGAGAGAATTAGACAAAGGAAAGCAACAACAAAAAAATAGCTTGCAAGAAACAGACGAGTAAACGAAGGGGGAGAAACTCTACTGTAGCAAAAGACTCAAAGAGGGAGGAATAAAAAGGAAATAGTTAAAAAGGAATTTAGGATAACAGGAAGGAAGAAAGAAGGAGATAGAAAGTTGAAGAAATGGAAGCAACAATTGAGAAATTTAGAAAGTGAGATTTATATGAGAGAAAACTGTTATCTGTGTTAGGAGTGAAGAATGAAAAATACATGGGTCAGGGTTATAAAACACGTCTTAGTCTGTCATTTTACTATCCAGAAAATAAGTTAGCGTAGATACCAATAAATGAATTATAGCACAGTATAGTAGTATTTTATTTAATCTAGTATTCCTTGGTAAAATAAATATTTTATTCCGTATAAAACTTTAAAAAAAAGTTTGCCAGTGAACATGTAGCAGAATGTAAAAAAAAATACTTTTTGGGTAAACAATTTTTTTTTAACATCTCATTTCCCGGTAAATAGTTTGGTCATTGAAGTAGACTAGACTCAAAGATTGCTCTAGAAGCAGAGAAGAGTATACGTTATGATTGGATTTATAATCACGCAAGAATTGGGGGAATAGGCAAATAACTGGAGTTAATTGGATCTAGTTAAACTCCCACAGAGAAAAAACTAGAAATTGTTGAATTGACTTTATGCATTATGGGAATTTATTGTAGCAGAAGATGGTTTATTCTCCAGGATTTAATGTTCTCCAGCCATGGTATTTGAGAACTGCACACAGCTAATATGCAATAATAAGCTACAATGATTCATAAACCATCATGTGATCATTCTCACGGTTAGAATATTCTAGAAACTGTTACTAGCAGTACTCTGCCCTATAATAAAAAGGTGTAAATCTGGAACTCTGGTGGATTTTGTGCCAATGTATGTTTTTTACCTGTCCAGGGTCATGAGATAAATATAAATCATGAGATATAAATCTATAAATATATATCATTTTGTGTGAACTGCTGATTATATCCATAAAGTTATATATATTTGTCTTTTAATTATCTAATTATTCAACTGTCTACTTTATTTGTTAGTCTAATAATCTTTAATCTATAGTTAACATATTTGTTTATATAATTAAATATATACATATATATACAGGTTGAATGAGAGCACTCCCACTTCCAAATGTTGAATGCCAGGGTGTTAGCAGATATAGATATATGAATGAAGGAAAGCACTCTCTGGTCTTTTAGTGAAAATTTAATAAATCAAGCGTGACGTTTCGGGGACACACTGAGGAAGGGGAGTGTGTCCCCGAAACGTCACGCTTGATTTATTAAATTTTCACTAAAAGACCAGAGAGTGCTTTCCTTCATTTATATATATATATATATATATATATATATATATATATATATATATATATATAATTTAAAACACATATTTCTATTATATCAAACAAGTATGTGATTCCTGTCACGTATCCTATCTCTCAATCTCCCTCAGTCAAAAAGAACCCACAGTTATTTTCCCTTTACATATGTTAAAGCTTATTTGCAGCAACTGTAATTACAAATCCCTTGAAGGACCAAGTCTGTCACACTGTCCTGGAAAGATATGTATTGAGATGATTTTTCTCTTTGTTTTTTTGCTTATGCATAGAAAAAATATGTTTTATTATAAAAAAGAGGACTAATGTGGTCAACACTTATGGAAATGCTGATATTATGTAGGGAAGGGATATAGGATATATAGGAAAGTGTCCATTATTAGACCAAGTCCATGAGCATTGTGGAGTGTAGTTAGCTATGCTCTATAATGTGTGCCTAGAAAGAGAATACTAAGGAGATTCCAATGGCCACACTCACTGTACCAATATTATCAGATAACCCCACTAAAGTGACTGCAGAGAAACAAGTGTATCAATATATATATATATATATATATATATATATATTATCTTTTTTTTTTCTTAAGAAAAAAGTAAAGTGTCCAGACTGTCAATCAGTATCATTATTTAAACATGTTAAAATTGTATATATGGAACTAACAGAAAAAGAATTTATCCCATAGTCCTACTGGTAAACAATACAATTCTACAGTAGCATTATCAAAATAGGTTTTATTTATTTTTTCAGCAAAATAAAAAAATGCATAAAAAATGTTTTAAACACCCTTTTTTAACTGCAACTAATAGAAAAAATAATTTTGTGTCACAGCTCTATATTAGCCTCTGGGTTTTAGATACTCGCTGGGAAATATTGAGAGATCTGCCTTGCTATGAGCTATGAGACTAAAATGTTGAGTAACATAGGGGTGGGTGTCCTCTGCACAAATGCTCTTAGCCTGCTTCTGTGCTAAAAGTGTTACAGGTAATTACAATGTGCACACATTATATGACATTTTATCCCAGATATTAATGTTAAATAATAAAAGGGAAATTCTAATACCAAATTGCATGCTCTAATTTACTATTAAAAAGGGACAGTAAAGTCAAAATGAAAAGTAGATTATGCACATTTTAAAATGTACTATTTATTTATATTGTCTATTTTGCAATGTTATGTTGGTACCTTTTTAATGGATACCTCAGTAGGCTCAATAGCATCAATGCACTACTGGGAGCTAGATGCTGATTGGTGGATGCACAAAAATGCCTGCTGCCATTGACTCACCTGATATGTTCAGCTAACTCTCGGTAGTGCATTGTTGCATCTTCAACAAAGGACACTAAGAGAATGAAGCAAATTTGATAATAAGTAAATTAGAAACTTATTTAACTTTAAAACTTGTTTAAAATGGTATGCTCTATCTGAATCATAAAACATAATTTATGTAAGAACTTACCTGATAAATTCATTTCTTTCATATTAGCAAGAGTCCATGAGCTAGTGACGTATGGGATATACATTCCTACCAGGAGGGGCAAAGTTTCCCAAACCTTAAAATGCCTATAAATACACCCCTCACCACACCCACAATTCAGTTTAACGAATAGCCAAGAAGTGGGGTGATAAGAAAAAAGTGCGAAAGCATATAAAATAAGGAATTGGAATAATTGTGCTTTATACAAAAAAATCATAACCACCACAAAAAAGGGCGGGCCTCATGGACTCTTGCTAATATGAAAGAAATGAATTTATCAGGTAAGTTCTTACATAAATTATGTTTTCTTTCATGTAATTAGCAAGAGTCCATGAGCTAGTGACGTATGGGATAATGACTACCCAAGATGTCGATCTTTCCACACAAGAGTCACTAGAGAGGGAGGGATAAAATAAAGACAGCCAATTCCTGCTGAAAATAATCCACACCCAAAATAAAGCTTAATGAAAAACATAAGCAGAAGATTCAAACTGAAACCACTGCCAGAAGTACTTTTCTACCAAAAACTGCTTCAGAAGAAGAAAACACATCAAAATGGTAGAATTTAGAAAAAATATGCAAAGAGGACCAAGTTGCTGCTTTGCAGATCTGATCAATCGAAGCTTCATTCCTAAACGCCCAGGAAGTAGAAACTGACCTAGTAGAATGAACTGTAATCCTTAGAGGCGGAGTTTTACCCGACTCGACATAAGCATGATGAAATAAAGATTTCAACCAAGATGCCAAAGAAATGGCAGAAGCTTTCTGGCCTTTTCTAGAACCGGAAAAGATGACAAATAATACAAAGCTCTAACAGCATCCAAAGAATGCAATGATTTCTCCTAGAATTCATAGGATTAGGACATAATGAAGGAACCACAATTTCTCTACTAAGGTTGTTAGAACTCACAACCTTAGGTAAAAAATTCAAAAGAAGTTCGCAGCACCGCCTCATCCTGATGAAAAATCAGAAAAGGAGACTCACAAGAAAGAGCAGATAATTCAGAGACTCTTCTGGCAGAAGAGATGGCCAAAAGAAACAAAACTTTCCAAGAAAGTAATATAACGACCAAAGAATGCATGGGTTCAAAAGGAGGAGCTTGAAAAGCCCCCAGAACCAAATTCAAACTCCAAGGAGGAGAAATTGACTTAATAACAGGTTTTATACGAACCAAAGCTTGTACAAAACAATGAAATATCAGGAAGATTAGCAATCCTTCTGTGAAAAAAGAACAGAAAGAGCAGAGATTTGTCCTTTCAAGGAACTTGCGGACAAACCTTTATCTAAACCATCCTGAAGAAACTGAAAAATTCTCGGTATTCAAAAAGAATGCCAAGAAAAATGATGAGAAAGACACTAAGAAATATAAGTCTTCAAGACTCTATAATATATCTCACTAGATACAGATTTAAGAGCCTGTCACATAGTATTAAACACAGAGTCAGAGAAACCTTCTTTGACCAAGAATCAAGCGTTCAAACTCTATACCTTAAAATTTAAGGATTTGAGATCCTGATGGAAAAAAAGGACCTTGCGACAGAAAGTCTGGTCTTAACGGAAGAGTCCACAGCTGGCAAGAGACCATCCGGACAAGATCCGCATACCAAAACCTGTGAGGCCATGCTGGAGCTACCAGCAGGACAAACGAGCATTCCTTAGAATCTTGGAGAATACTCTTGGAAGAAGAACTAGAGGCGGAAAGATATAGGCAGGATGATACTTCCAAGGAAGTGATAATGCATCCACTGCCCCCGCCCGAGGATCCCAGGATCTGGACAGATACCAGGGAAGTTTCTTGTTTAGATGAGAAGCCATCAGATCTATTTCTGGGAGTTCCCACATTTGAACAATCTGAAGAAATACCTCTGGGTGAAGAGACCATTCGCCCGGATGCAACGTTTGGCGACTGAGATAATCCGCTTCCCAATTGTCTATACCTGGGATATGAACCGCAGAGATTAGACAGGAGCTGGATTCCGCCCAAACCAAAATTCGAGATACTTCTTTCATAGCCAGAGGACTGTGAGTCCCTCCTTGATGATTGATGTATGCCACAGCTGTGACATTGTCTATCTGAAAACAAATGAACAACTCTCTCTTCAGAAGAGGCCAAGACTGAAGAGCTCTAAAAATTGCACGGAGTTCAAAAATATTGATCAGTAATCTCACCTCCTGAGATTCCCAAACCCCTTGTGCCGTCAGAGACCCCCACACAGCTCCCCAACCTGTAAGACGTGCATCTGTTGAGATTATAGTCCAGGTCGGAAGAACAAAGAAGCCCCCTGAACTAAATGATGGTGAACTGTCCACCATGTCAGAGAGTGTCGTATAATCGGTTTAAAGATATTAATTGAGATATCTTTGTGTAATCCCTGCACCACTGGTTCAGCATACAGAGCTGAAGAGGTCGCATGTGAAAATGAGCAAAGGAGATCGCATCTGATGCGGCAGTCCTAAGACCTAAAATTTCCCATGCATAAGGCTACCAAAGGGAATGATTGTGACTGAAGGTTTTGACAAGCTGATATCAATGTTAAACTTCTCTTATCTGACAAGGACAGAGTCATAGACACTGAATCTATCTGGAAACCTAAAAAGGTTACCCTTGTCTGAGGAAACAATGAACTGATTGGTAAATTGATCCTCCAACCATGATCTTGAAGAAACAACACAAGTCGAATCGTATGAGATTCTGCGAAAATGTGAAGACTGAGCAAGTACCAAGATATCGTCCAAAAAAGGAAATACCAAAACCCTGTTCTCTGATTACAGATAGAAGGGCACCGAGAACCTTTGAAAAAAATTCTTGGAGCTGACGCTAGGCCAAACGGTAGAGCCACAAAACTGGTAATGCTTGTCTAAAAAGAGAATCTCAGAAACTAAAAGTGATCTAGATTAATCGGAATATGCAGATATGCATCCTGTAAATCTATTGTAGACATATAATGCCCTTGCTAAACAAAAGGCAGGATAGTCCTACAGTTACCATCTTGAATGTTGGTATCCTTACATAACGATTCAATATAGATAGATCCGGAACTGGTCTGAAGGAATTGACCTTCTTTGGTACAATGAAGAGATAGAATAAAACCCCAGCCCCTGTTCCAGAACTGGAACTGGCATAATTACTCCAGCCAACTCTAGATCTGAAACACATTTCAGAAATGCTGAGCCTTTGCTGTGTTTACTGGGACACGGGAAAGAAAAAAAATCTCTTTGCAGGAGGCCTTAACTTGAAGCCAATTCTGTACCTTAAAAGAAAACGTAAACTGCCCCATAACAGCTGAGCTGGAATGAGGGCCGCACCTTCATGGGTATTTAGGAGCTGGCTACAGGTTTCTATAAGGCTTGGATATATTCCAAACTGAAAATGGTTTCCAAACTGATACCGCTCCTGAGGATGAAGGATCAGGCTTTTGTTCCTTGTTGTGAGGAAAGGAACGAAAATGATTGTTAGACCTAAATTTACCTTAGATTTTTTTATCCTTTGGTAAAAAAGTTCCCTTCCCTCCAGTAACAGATGAGATAATAGAATCCAACTGAAAATCGAATAATGTATTACCCTGGAAAGAAAGGGAAAGCAAAGTTGACTTAGAAGACATATCAGCATTCCAAGTTTTAAGCCATAAAGCTTTTCTAGCTAAAATAGCTAGAGACATATACCTGACATCAACTCTAATGATATCAAAAGATGGTATCACAAATAAAATTATTAGCATGTCATAGAATAATAATAATGCTATAAAATTATGATCTGTTACTTGTTGCGCTAAAGCTTCTAGCCAAAAAGTTGAAGCTGCAGCAACATCCGCTAAAAATATAGCAGGTCTAAGAAGATTACCTGAACATAAGTAAGCTTTTCTTAGAAAGGATTCGATCTTCCTATCTAAAGGATCCTTAAATGAAGTACTATCTGCCATAGGAATAGTAGTACGTTTAGCAGGAGTAGAGACAGCCCCATTAACCTTAGAGATTTTGTCCCAAAACTCTAATCTGTCAGATGGCACAGGATATAATTGCTTAAACGTTTAGAAGGAGTAAATGAATTACCCAAATTATTCCATTCCCTGGAAATTACTTCAGAAATAGCATCAGGGAGAGAAAACACTTCTGGAATAACTACAGGAGATTTAAAAACCTTATTTAAACGTTTAGATTTAGTATCAAGAGGACCAGAATCCTCTATTTCTAATGCAATTAATACTTCTTTAAGTAAAGATCGAATACAAAGATTTATCAGCATCAACCTCTGAGACAGAAACCTCTGAACCAGAAGAACCATTATCAGTATCAGAATGATGATGTTCATTTAAAAATTCATCTGAAAAAAGAGAAGTTTTAAAAGACTTTTATGTAAACTAGAAGGAGAAATAACAGACATAGCCTTCTTAATGGATTTAAAAAATAAAATCTCTTATGTTATCAGGAACACTCTGAAAATTAGATGTTGACGGAACAGCAACAGGTAATGTAACAGTACTAAAGGAAATTTTATCTGCATTAATAAGTTTGACATGACATGCAATACAAACAACAGCTGGAGAAACAGAAAACAAAAGTTTATAGCAGATACACTTAGCTTGGTAGCTCCAGCACTGGGCAGTGATTTTCCTGAAGTATCTTCTGACTCAGTTGCAACGTGGAACATCTTGCAATATGTAAAAGAAAAAAACAACATATAAAGCAAAATTGATCAAATTCCTTAAATGACAGTTTCAGGAATGGGAAAAAAAATGCCAGTGAACAAGCTTCTAGCAACCAGAAGCAATAAATAATGAGACTTAAATAATGTGGAGACAAAAATGACGCCCATATTTTTTAGCGCCAAAAAAGACGCCCACATTATTTGGCGCCTAAATGCTTTTGGCGCCAAAAATGACGCCACATCCGGAACGCCGACATTTTTGACGCAAAAAAAACGTCAAAAAATGACGCAACTTCCGGCGACACGTATGACGCCGGAAACAGAAAAAAAAATTTTGCGCCAAAAAAGTCCGCGCCAAGAATGACGCAATAAAATGAAGCATTTTCTGCTCCCGCGAGCCTAACAGCCCACAGGGAAAAAGTCAAATTGTTTAAGGTAAGAAAAAATGATTGAAACAAATGCATTTATCCCAAGTATGAAACTGACTGTCTGAAAATAAGGAATGTTGAACATCCTGAGTCAAGGCAAATAAATGTTTGAATACATATATTTAGAACTTTATAAAAAAGTGCCTAACCATAGCTTAGAGTGTCACAGAAAATAAGCTTACTTACTTACCCCAGGACACTCATCTACATGTTGTAGAAAGCCAAACCAGTACTGAAACGAAAATCAGCAGAGGTAATGGTATATATATAAGAGTATATCGTCGATCTGAAAAGGGAGGTAAGAGATGAATCTCTACGACCGATAACAGAGAACCTATGAAATAGACCCCGTAGAAGGAGATCATTGCATTCAAATAGGCAATACTCTCCTCACATCCCTCTGACATTCACTGCACGCTGAGAGGAAAACCGGGCTCCAACCTGCTGCGGAGCGTATATCAACGTAGAATCTAGCACAAACTTACTTCACCACCTCCATAGGAGGCAAAGTTTGTAAAAACTGAATTGTGGGTGTGGTGAGGGGTGTATTTATAGGCATTTTAAGGTTTGGGAAACTTTGCCCCTCCTGGTAGGAATGTATATCCCATACGTCACTAGCTCATGGACTCTTGCTAATTACATGAAAGAAAATAAACATTTAAGTGGGGCATTCTATAAGAGATATGCTAATACAAAAATGCAACTACATATTTAATCCCCATAAAGGGTTAAACAGAAGTGTAAAGTCCCTCTTGGGAGAAATAAGCATTTCAACTCACAGGAAGAACAGTCTGGTGATTGGAGGGTTGTGTGACCAGCACTGCTGAGTAGTGCATTTCTGCCCCTTCAACAAATGATACTAAGAATCAAGCAAATCTGATAATAGAAGTGAACTACAAAGTTATTTAAAATTGTATGCTCCTGAATAATGAAAGAAAAAAATGGTGTTTCATGTTCCTTTAACACTAGCTAACTCTGGGGTCGATCAACATCTTGCATTGATAGTTTGCAGTTAACAATTCCTTGACTTCATCCACTAATGTGTTTTTTCCAGTGATCACAATCAAGAAATGTTTCTGCCCTCAAGAAGGGTGTTAAAGGGACAGTCTATACCAGAATTTTTATTCTTTAAAAAGATAGATAATCTCTTTATTACCCATTCACTAGTTTTGCACAACCAACACAGTTATATAAAAAACACTTTTTACCTCTGTGATTACCTTGTATCTAAGCCTCTTCAAACTGCTCCCTTATTTCAGTTCTTTTGACAGACATCCATTTTAGCCAATCAGAGCTGGCTCACCTGAACTCCACGTGCATGAAAAAGTGTTATCTATATGACACATATGAAGTAACACCCTCTAGTGGTGAAAAACTGTCAAAATTCCCTGAGAGAAGAGGCGGCCTTCAAGGGCTTAGAAATTAGCATATGAACCTCCTAGGTTTAGCTTTCAACTAAGAATACCAAGAGAACAAAGCAAAATTGGTGATAAAAGTAAATTGGAAAATTGTTTAATATTACATTCTCTATCTGAATCATGAAAGTTTATTTTGGACTAGAATGTCCCTTTAACTAGATCTTACTAGGCCAGGGCACAAGATGTATCAGGGCACCATATTTCGACAAAAGCAGAGCCAGCTGCCACATAACTAAAACCCAAGCTGCTTCTTATAGTTGTTAGTCTTCCTTCACCCTTGGTTAGTCTGTGCCAGAGAATATACAAAGTGTCCCTGTGTAAATATGGTGGCCAGTTATTTTTAACCAGCAACACTGGTTTGGTCATCTTAATTCCACTAGATGTAACCCATACAGGAACTGTTGACTTTACAGCAAATATCAACCAGTAGTTTATGAGAAAGTGTGTTAATTTATTAAAAAAATAAGTTAATAGAGAATATAACACTGTAATCAAAACATTAAAAAAAACTTTATCAGAAAGCTCATTTTTTTATTTTGGTCATACGTTTGAGAGCAGGTTGAAATAAATAAATATGTTTTAAACTAAATATGAGTCCTGTATGTATTATTAGACTAACTTGTTAGCTTGTATAGGGCACTTCACTCACATGGTGTCTACCTGTCCAGTTACATTCTGTAAATCCAAAAGTTACATCTGAGAATAAATGGGTGAACATGTAATATGAATGTATGTATGTGATGATAGATAGATAGATAGATAGATAGATAGATAGATAGATAGATAGATAGATAGATAGATAGATAGAAAGATAGATCGATAGATGATAAATGGATAATTATTGGCTTATAAAGACAGCACCTAAAGCTCTATTGGATGAGACTAGGTTTGCCACCTTGGCCATGTTATGAGTGACACATGCTGCAGGGTGTGCAGAGGGGATTGGATCCTGGACAGCACTATTCATGTTCCTCCCTGCATACCCTGCAGCATGTGTTACTAATAAGTATCCAGGAAAACATGGCAGAGGTGGCAACCCTAGTTGAAACACAAGCCTGAATAAAAAGCATTAGTTTATTTACTGTAACATTTTTCCAACAATAACAAAATGTAATACATTTGGAAACAGACTCTCTTAGACAAAGGAAATATTAAGGACAATAAAATCTGTGTTTTTAGATTCATTAGAATGAGAAATATCATCTGTGCTTTAAAGCAAACATTACAACTGCCCGTTAGCTCCTGTAGTTAACATTCTTGCATGTGTTTTTGATGTCGCTATACACGCTCCTGATTGTTTTGTGATGCTGTCTGTTGGCTCCTTGCTTCAGCAACTAACAAATTCACAGCAGATGTCAGCTGTGCTAGGTTAACATTTACAACACTCATTTGATTACTAATGAGTTTAGGCTCATTTATCTTTTGAGTATTTTGTTGTTTGTTTTTTTGTTTTGTTTAAATTGTTCTTTATTAACACATCTTTTACTTGTGGTGCATTTAGAAAATTAATTTTAAAATTATGGGATTTTACTGTGTTTACCAATTTTAAAGTATATCTTATTTGTTTCTTTATTGGTGCTATGTTGTCTCTTAAATTAAAGTGTATTTTTGTTGGGGAGGGGGTTGAGATCACAGTTACATAAATTCTAAAAAATTCCTCTTTGTGTCTCATGTGATTGGAAAACTAGTCACACAGAAAATTTCTTCAGTAGGATCTATTTCCTGATCTTCCTCCCAAACAGAAATGCTGCTGTAGTGCGGTTTCCTGCAATTATTCTGATCTGCATAGCTGTAGACAAGAATTCATTCCATGTATTTATTAATGATAGTAGAAAAATGACTTGTGTAGGCATTTAACATGGACAAGTTAAAAACTAATTTAGGGCAAGCAGATTTTTCAAGCTTACTTTAAAGCCAAATTAAAGTAAAAAAATGGTAACCTTTCTCATACATGTGACGTAACTTTCCACACATGCATAGGGCAGTTGAGTTTGTATGCATCTGATCCTTGCATATGCTTAATAGGACAGTTTTTAAAGTGCTCCCATTCAAATGTTTACAAATAGCTTCTTTACCTTTGTTTTGTCAGTTTAAATAGCTGTTTTGCTGGTTGAAGCTGTCACCTATACTGAAAATTTCAGTAAAGCAGTACTGGCTATAAAAAAGCTATGTAAACAGGAAACATCAGAAGAAACCATACTCCCAGTGGGGGATAAGTACGTAAAGGGATAGTAAAGTCCAAATTAAACTTTCATGATTCAGATAGGGCATGTCATTTTAAACAACTTTCTAATTTACTTTTATAATCAATTTTGCTTTGTTCTCTTAAGTATTCTTTGTTGAAATCTAAACCTAGACAGGCTCATATGCTAATTTCTAAACCCCTGAAGGCCAACTCTTATCTGAATGCATTTGACAGTTTTTCACAGCTGGAGGGCGTTAGTTCATGTGGTTCGTATAAATAACATTGTGCTCATGCATGTGGAGTTATTTAAGAGTCAGCACTAATTGCCTGAAATGCAAGTCTTTCAAAAGATCTGAGATAGGGAGGAAGTCTGTAGAGGCTTAGATACAAGGTAATTACAGAGGTAAAATTATATTTCTATAACAGTGTTGGTTATGCAAAACTTGGGAATGGTAAATAAAGGGATTATTTATATTTTTAAACAATAACATTTTTGTTGTTTACTATCCCTTTAAAAGTTAATTTTCAATTGATCTCTATTTGTCTTTGCGTATACAGACAGAGATAATATAAGGATACCTTTGTGTATATAGAGAAGGATTAGATAAAGCTCAGCCCCCTTTGAATGGGTTGTAGTTTCTTTTAGCAAAAACTGTTTGTACCTATACATAAATAAGCATAAAGGAGCAATTCCCCATACATTTTATCCTCTGAAGCGGGTATAAGTAGTTGCAAACACATTAAAGAGAAAACAATTTCACCCTTTAAAAGTGAAAATTAAATCACATGACATCACTAATGGTATTTGACTGCACTTTCAAATTTGATATTTATCTCCATATGAATAAAAATGAACTCTGCTATAAAAATAACTACCATGTCTATCGTGTGTTTCATTCGGTTTATGTTAGTAAAGTCTGCCTTGTTAAACAGCAAAACTTTAGGTTAAAATATTTGTAAAATAAATAGCACATTTAGAGATTGGCACTGCATGTATACATGTGATGACAATCTCAGTTAAAAAAAAAATCTAAAACAGTCTTTTAAATTCTGCTTTATGGAAACTTAGATACACTAGCGTGCTTGGGCTGTGAAAGATATATGACTCTTGGCCTAGCATGAGGAAAGAAAGAGTAGCACAGGCTTCCTTTAAGTTTATGTGAGAAGGTACAACATTGTTAGAGTTTTTGCTGAGGTTTCAGAGGATATCACTAAGCAAACAAAGGGACTAGTTGCCCTATTCAAAATAAGCATGTGGGTGAACACAAAGGGAAAAACAGCTACCTGCTATGCAAAATGCAGCATTTAGCAGTAATGATGAGTACCTGGGGACATCTGCGACTTTTCCCTAGCAGCAAGAAACATCAAAGCCTTGCAGTATTGCCACCCATGTTAGGGACATGGCTTAAAGACACTATAGGAGTATGTACTCCACACAATTCTGAGCATATACAGTCATGGCCAAAAAATATTGTCACCCCTGCATTTCTGTCAGATAATGCACCACTTCACCCTGAAAATTGTTTCAATTACAATGTTTAGGAATTCTCATGTTTATTTCTTATGTTTGTATTAGCATGACACAAAAAAGTCAAATCTGACACATTTCATGCAAAACTCAAAAAATTGACTGACATTTTTTTTTTGGCACCCTCAATTTAATATTTGGTAGCACACCCCTTGGAAAAAATAACTGAAATAAATCGCTTCCTGTAACCATCAATTAGTTTTTTACCCCTCTCTACTGGAATTTTGGACCACTCTTCTTTCACCAACTGCTCCAGGTCTCTCAAATTGTAAGGGTTCCTTTTCCCAACTTGCATCCACGTCCAGGGAAATTAGCTACAGTGCTATGGGCTGTAAACTTCTTGTCAATGTTGCACACAGTGGACACAGAAACATTAAGATCTCTGGAGATGAACTTGTAACCTTGAGATTGTCCACGCTTTTCCACAATTTTTGTTCTCAAATCCTCAGACAATTCTTTGCTGCTCTTTCTCTTCTCCATGTTCAGTGTGGCACACAGAGACACACAACAGAAAGGTTGAGTAAAATGTTCACCATTTTAACTGGTTGCCGGTGTGATTTCTATATTGTAAGCCACAGTTAATTGATACAGGTGAGTTTAATTACAAATTACAGGAGCATTACAAACTTGGAATGCAATTATTTCTTACAATTTTGAGAAGGTTCCAATTATTTTGTCCATTCATTTTCAGAGTTTTGCGTGGAATGTGCCAGATTTGGCTTTTTTTTTGTGTCATACTAATACAAACAAGATAAAAATGAGAATGTCTAAAGATTTGTAATGCAACAATTTTCTGAGCGAAGTGGTACATTATCTGACAGAAATGCAGGGGTGCCAATATTTTTGGCCTTGACTGTATATGACTGTATATGGGTCAAATATTATCTAGTCCTTTGCTTGAGAAAACTATTGTAACATATAGGGAGAGATTCCATCAAACCAGGGAGGGCAGAGGAGACAATGGCACTAGCCCAGCACACTAAATTACCAGGATAGTGCTCCTGTATTAGCCCAGTCTGTACAAAGCAATGCTGCAAACTGAGGCTTAGGGGTTAATGACAGATTAATGTCACATTAGATAATATACCCTACATGGTCTATCCATTGCCTCCGCTAGAGAGTGGGGCTTCGTCTATCAGCCCCCAGGAAGAGTGGGAGTTTCCCCCTAATCATCAGTTATGATCCCTGCACTGGCGGCCAATGACAACCGTAAACCCACCACTGAAGTGGATCCGTATAGTACAACAATATGGGACTATACTGGTCTTTTTTTTTTTTTGTATTTCTACTTAAATAGCAACTAAATTATGTAAATGGATTTATCTACATGGACCCACACTGCTTTACACTATGAGACTGCTCTAGATTGGGGGTCATTTAATATAGCTGTTAGTGTTTAGTAACAGCTAAAATTTTTGGTAAAAACTGCCAGGGAAAGTGTATCTAATAATGTATTCTCAATTGTCTGTTATCTGATGCAACAACTAAGAAGAGTGAGCTAATAATTTCCCAATACATATATATTTGCATAGGGTTTTTAAATAAACAAAAAACACATTAATTTACCAAATCTATCCTTTATAGTGGCCACCTCAGGGTTTTTTTCCCCTCCTATTGAAAGTGGTCTAGATTGAAATAAATGAATAGCAATGACCTGTGCTTTATTCATTTGATAGTCAAAATTGCACATATAAAAAAGGGTATGTTTTCCTAATCTATCTATGTCCATAAATCCCATTGTGTGTAGAAAAAAACGCATTGAGGATTATATAAAGATAGGTTCATTATAGACATTACAAATCCCATATGTTCATCAAATGTTGTATATGTTTGATGTGAAATATTTAATATTTTGACAAGCTCTTTTAGGAAGAGTGGAGCGTACCACATTGATGTTCTTAACATAAACAAAGGGCAAGACAGAACATCGCATATTTGCTTCATGCCATGCAGAATGCTTTGTCAGAGAGTAAAAAATATTAATTTGCATTAAGGTTTTCAACCAATCAATAATATGCTTTTATTTGACCTCTATTCCTTGTTCTCATATTTTAAGGTGGATTAAGTAGATAAATATGAATAGAGCTCTGTGGCATGGCTTAATTTATAATGTTCAGGATTTCTCCCCTTTTATTAAAGGGGTATGAAACTCAAAAACATTTCTTTTGTGATTCAGACAGAGCATACCATTAAAAAAACTTTCCAATTTACTTCTATTGTCAAATTTGCTTTGTTCCCATATTCTGTGTTGAAAAGATACCTAGGTAGGCATCTGGAGCACTAGATGTCAGGATATAGTGCTGCCATCTAGTGTTCTTGCAAATAGATAACATTCTTGAAAACGTTTGCCATACATTGCTCCAGAAATGGGCCTGCTCCTAAGCATATGCCCTTGCTTTTCAACAAAAGATACCAAGAGAACAAATAAAATTTGATAATAGAAGTAAATTAGAACATTTTTAAAATTGCATGCTCTATTGGAATCATGAAAGAAAAATGCACTGAATAAAATGAGTATTGCATATGTGACAATCATATAAATGTATACACTACAGGATTGTTTTTCAAATCCATCTACAGGCATATCTCGCTTATACAGCGGGTTAGGGACAGGGCCCCTGATGTAAAGTGAAGAAAATGACTTTAAGTGAAACAAGGCGTTTTAGCTTTCTTTTTACTTGCTAGTGTGTTTACAGTAAAGCATGTATGAACTAAGATATACTAGGTGTGCACAAGCTTAACACAAGCACAGTACAGCACGGTATTCAATTAGTATTTAATAAAACTGTACAGTACTTGTAAAATAGTGACAATTACTACAACACTTAGACACAGGGGCATATTTATCATGCTCTGTATGGAGCTTGAGGCCCCTTGTTTCCGGCGAGCCTTCAGGTTCTAAAGACCGCTGCTGCATAACTTGTCCGCCTGCTCTGAGGCGGTGGACAGAAATTAACCGGATCAAGTACGATCAGGTTGATTGACACCCCCTGCTAGCGGCCATGAATCTGCAGGGGGCGGCATTGCACCAGCAGTTAACAAGAACTGCTGGTGCAATGATAAAAGCCGATAGCGATGTGCAGTGGACATGATACGCTACTTCGTATCATGTCCGCTCGCACATTGATAAATCTACCCCACAGAGTGTACTGCAATGCTTTAAACAGACCGAACTGCGCATAACAAAATGGTGCCAGTCGCCTTTCTTGCAATCACGCAATATGTACAAAACTGTTTCAAAATCCTTGGTGGTTAGCGCTGTATTAGTGAAGCGCTGTAAAAAGAGAGGTATACAGTACCTGTATTCCCATACATCCCATCATGTGTAGAAAAAAACACATTGAGGAATTTATGAAGTTCAATACTATTAG
Source organism: Bombina bombina (assembly GCF_027579735.1). NCBI lineage: Eukaryota > Metazoa > Chordata > Amphibia > Anura > Bombinatoridae > Bombina > Bombina bombina. The sequence continues at coordinate 1,289,544,386 of NC_069500.1, read as the reverse complement.
CTGATCCAATCAGCCAATAGGATTGAGCTTGCATTCTATTGGCTGTTCCAATCAGCCAATAGAATGCGAGCTCAATCCTATTGGCTGATTGGATCAGCCAATAGGATTGAACTTCAATCCTATTGGCTGATTGCATCAGCCAATAGGATTTTTTCTACCTTAATTCCGATTGGCTGATAGAATTCTATCACCCAATCAGAATCTAAGGGAAGCCATCTTGGATGACGTCATTTAAAGGAACCTTCATTCAGTAAGAAGACTCCGGATGAAGAGGATGCTCTGCGTCGGATGTCTTGAAGATGGAGCCGCTCCGTGTCGGATGGATGAAGATAGAAGATGCCGTCTGGATGAAGACTTCTACCCGTCTGGAGGACCACTTGGCCCAGCTTGGATGAAGACTTCTCCCGGCTTCGTTGAGGACTTCGGCCCGGTTGGATGAAGACTTCTGCCGCTTCCTTGAGGATGGATGTCCGGTCTTCAGAACAGTAAGTCGATCTTCAGGGGGTTAGTGTTAGGTTCTTTTAAGGGTGTATTGGGTGGGTTTTATTTTTAGGTTAGGGCTTTGGGCCGCAAAAGAGCTAACTGCCCTTTTAAGGGCAATGCCCATCCAAATGCCCTTTTCAGGGCAATGGGGAGCTTAGGTTTTTTTAATTAGGTTTTTATTTGGGGGGTTTGTTGTGTGGGTTGTGGGTTTTACTGTTGGGGGGTGTTTGTATTTTTTTTTTACAGGTAAAAGAGCTGATTTCTTTGGGGCAATGCCCTGCAAAAGGCTTAGTTTAGGCTAGGGTTTTTTTTTTATTTTGGGTTGGCTTTTTTTATTTTGATAGGTCTATTAGATTAGGTCTAATTAGTTTAAATATCTTGTAATTTGTTTATTATTTTCTGTAATTAAGTGTTTGTTTTTTGTACTTAAGCTAATTGTATTTAATTTATTTAACTGTATTTAATTTAGGTCATTTATTTAATTGTAGTGTAGTGTTAGGTGTTATTGTAACTTAGGTTAGGTTTTATTTTACAGATACTTTTGTCTTTATTTTAGCTAGGTAGTTATTAAATAGTTAATAACTATTTAGCAACTATTCTACCTAGTTAAAATAAATACAAACTTGCCTGTGAAATAAAAATAAAACCTAAGCTAGATATAATGTAACTATTAGTTATATTGTAGCTAGCTTAGGGTTTATTTTATAGGTAAGTATTTAGTTTTAAATAGGAATAATGTAGTTAATGATAGGAATTTTATTTAGATTTATTTAAATTATATTTGTTAGGGGGTGTTAGGGTTAGGGGCTAATACATTTAATTTAGTGGCAGTGGCGGTGACATTGGGGACGGCAGATTAGGGTTTAATAAATGTAGGTAGGTGGTGGCGATGTTAGGGATAGCAGATTAGGGGTTAATATTATTTAACTAGTGTTTGCAAGGCGGAAGTGCGGCAGTTTAGGGGTTAATATGTTTATTATAATGGTGGCGATGTCCGGAGAGGCAGATTAGGGGTTAAAAAATGTATTTTAGTATTTGCAATGCGGGAGGGCCTCGGTTTAGGGGTTAATATGTAGTTTATGGGTGTTAGTGTACTTTTTAGCACTTTAGTTATGAGTTTTATGCTACAGCTTTGTAGTGTAAAACTCATAACTACTGACTTTAGAATGCGTTAGGGATCTTGGAGGTAGAGGCTGTACCGCTCACTTTTTGGCCTCCCAGGACAGACTCGTAATACCGGCGCTATGGAAGTCCCATAGAAAAAAGACTTTATGAAGTTTACGTAAGTCGGTTTTCGGTAAGGCCAAAAATGTGTGCGGGGCCCCTAAACCTGCAAGACTCGTAATACCAGCGGGCATAAAAAAGCAGTGTTAGGACCTGTTAACGCTGCTTTTTTACCCTAACCCACAACTCGTAATCTAACCAATAGACTTACGTAAACTGAACAAACTATACAAAACAAAAAACAAAACAAAACTAAACTAAGCCGTGAGAGATCACCGGATCAAACAAGTACTAGTGCAACAATAAGGTGCCATTCACCTATCAAATATTCACTCCAGATATCCCACTCCCCTCTCAGATTTGCCTCCAGCATATACAACGTATTTTTGAAGGGTGCCAATAGTTGCCGCCGAAGCGGCAATTCCAAACTCTCCAAATAACATTTCTATTTAGCCAAGAAACGTGGGGTTCTCATGGTTATATCCAACATGGTATCATGTTGTTCATACAGTACATACTTCAGTAACATGTGTTTTAAAAATGACACAGATGGAGCGCATCTGGCCAACCATTTACAGAATATACATTTCCTAGCTAGAAGTACACAAATGGTTAACATTTTTTGGGTACTTTTATTATCTGGTTGCATACTCAAAAACAGCACATTATGTAAAGTGATTGAAATAGATTGACACAAAAGCTTTGTTAACAAATAAGAGACACAGCTCCATTATCTACGGACCTTAGGGCAGTACCACAGATAATGTAGGAAATTGGGGTCTGGAAAGGAACATTTACCACAAACATTAGAGAAATCCCTCCTCCATTTACTCAGTCTACTTGGTGTGAGATAATCCTGGAAAATAACCCTAATTTGGGCTTCCCTGAGATCCGCCGCCAAAGTGGCAGTCCAAGTCAGCTTCAGACTGAAATATATCACATCCGCTGAGTGTATGCGTGTTGTATCTTTGTTCTATATGCGTAGTAAACCCTGCTGTGAGCCAGAATATCTAGACTGAATCAACAACTCATATATTGGGGAAATGGCAAAGTTAAAATCTAGCGTGGACTATGTTCAATGGTGTAGCGCTCCAGAATGTAGCACAGTCTTTTAAAATCTGACTGACATAGTGGCGTAACTAAAAGTAGGCAAATCTGTGACCTGGAGCAAGAGAGTATCTCCTACATAATGTATCAAATGGTAAAACCGTTTTATTAGATGTGTCCAAGAGTGCGCCAATATTAGCAATTCCCAGGCTCTCCCACCTACGAAAAACTGGATATATTAAACCTGGCAGAAATCTAGGATTCCCACATATAGGCAAGTAGCTTGAATGCGAAAGATCTCTTCCCAGATGTCTATGCATTAATGCCCATGCTCTCACTATGTCCTGAAACATGGGGTGGGATTTTATCTGAGGGGTTAGCTCCGCGTCAGAAGCGTGGGGGAAAAAAGCCAACAAAATCTGTGGAGAAGGAGGGCTTTCCAGTTGTGCAGGAGAAAAATGCTGCGTGTTTAACTGCCAGTCTAACATGAATTTGGCCAAGTCAGCCCAACTATAGTATATGATATTATGGATGCCCAAGCCCCCTTTCATGTAGGGTAGATATAGTTAAGCTAGACTGATCCTCGGTTTCCCTCCCTTCCACAGGAATTTGCAAAACGTACGCTGAAGGGCTGCTGTGTCTCCATGTCGTAAAATAATGGGGAGCATTTGCAGAGGGTAGAGTAGTCTGGGCAGCATATTCATTTTAATTATATGCACTCTTCCCATCAATGAAAAAGGCAGGTGTTGCCAATTATTTAAGTCACTTTTGATATTACGCAATATCGGGGTAAGATTATGTTCGTACCATTTGGTAGGATCAGCTGCAATGTAATTATCGACCGTACGGAATGGATAAGAGAGTGATTTTCCTCCCTCTTCACGCCGAAGCCACAAGATCTCCGATTTGCCCACGTTTACCTTATATCCCGAGAACTCCCCAAACAACCAAATGGCCTCTAATATTTTAGGTATATAGGTTCCAGGATCTGAGACAAACAATAACATGTCGTCGGCATAGAGGGCGATCTGCATCTTGTGAGAATGTATTTCGACACCCGGGAAGATCTCTCTCAAGTATAGTGTTAGGGACTCAAGAGCCAGGTTAAATAAAAGAGGGGATAAAGAGCATCCCTGCCGGGTGCCCCTATGTAATGTCACAGGCGGGGAGTAATAGTTATTAATTAATAGGTATGCAACAGGACTGCTATATATATTTTTAACAAAGTCAAGGAAACAGCCATTGATTCCAAAGTTTCCCATGGCGTGGAACAAGTGATTCCACTCCCCTCTGTCGAAGGCCTTCTCTGCGTCCAAAGACAGCAGGAAGGCCTCCGGTAAGTCCTGTCCACTTCCCCTTTTACCCGCCATCCAATAATGGGTGACCGCATGAAGGACTCGTCTGATATTAGTTACTGAGGTGTGCCCCGCAGTAAAACCAGTCTTGTCCGGGTGAAGCAGTGTGGGTAATAGAAATTTAAGGCAATTGGCTAGAAGCTTCATCAATATCTTATAGTCGGCATTAAGTTGGGAAATAGGCCTGTAGGATTCAGTTAGCGTGGGATCCCTTCCTGATTTGTGGATTAAAGAGATATTGGCTGCCGAGAAATTAACGGAGGGCCGCTGTGCGTGGGTGAAGTAAATATTAAATAAGTGAGTTAATGTAGGGGTAATCTGATCAGTGAGCATACGGTAAAATTCTGTAGGAAGCCCATCTGGACCCGGTGCCTTCCCCAAAGCCAAGGACTTTATTGTAAACTGTAGCTCCTCTGGTGCTATTGGAGAGTTAAGTCTCTCACCCTGGTCAAGGGAGAGCCTTGGCAGAACAACTCTCTTCCAGAAGTTATCTTGTGTTTCTAGATTGGCAGGCTGTGCTGTGTATAGGTCTGTATAGAACTCTGTGAATTCCGCCACTATGTCAGCAGTGTTATGCGTAAGGGATCCCCCTCTCTTAATAACTGGGATACCCCTGTTGGCTTGCTTGATCTTGATTAGTGAGGCAAGATATTTGCCCATTCTATTCCTGTGCCTCAAAAATCTGCCATGTATCCTATTCTCTTGATGTATAGTGTTTTGTAGGAGAAATGTGTCTCTCTCTTTCCTCCTTTTAAAATAATCAAGTCTGTTTGGTGTATTTGGGAATTGCCGGTATTTTACATAAGCCCTTGTCAGTTCATCATTGTATTGCTTTTCTCGGCTGTCTTGTGATTTCTTCTTTTTAGTAAGATAAGCTATGATGTCTCCCCTTTAAACTGACTTAGCTGTCTCCCAGTAAAGCTCTGGGGTCTGTTTGTGTTGTTGTTTGCAAAATCATCCCATTGCCTCACAAGGTATGCCCGAAAATCCAGGGAGGTGAGAAGATAGGAGGGAAACCTAAACACTCTTTTGTTGGAAGGGCTAGGGACTGGGTACAGTCTCATAGAAACAAGGGCATGATCCGATATAGTTATGTTATGTATCTTAGTTTCAGTAATAATAAATTCTAGTGAGGTAGATGTCAGAATAAGATCTATACGAGAGAGTGTGTTGTGTGATCTAGAGGAGTACGTGTAATCTCGTTCTACAGGATTCTGCCTTCTTCAAATGTCTTGGATGCCTAGCGTAGAGTATAAAGTGTCAAATATTTTCTGAGCATATGTGTTAGAAGTGTAGGCTACATGGGGCCTCTCTGGATCTCTAAACCTATCAAGTATTGAATTAGGAGTCATATTATAATTTCCAGCCAAAATTATTCTAGTATCTAAGAAAGGGACTAAGGATTGGATTAGTGTCCGCCAAAAACCTGGGCTACGCTGATTGGGGCCATAAGCATTGCCTATAGTGTACCAGTGGTCATGCCATTTCAGTTTGAGTATCACAAATCTTCCATTTGAGTATACAATCTTGTCCCCAATCTCACACTTAAAATCTTTGTGCAGCAGCAATGCCACACCCCTGCTGGAGTTATTGTAAGGGGCGTAGTGGAACTCAGATATCCAATTTGTATTAAGTTTGTCATGCTCACTAGCATTAAGGTGGGTCTCCTGTAACAACATGATATCTGCACAGGATTTTTTAAGATATGTCAGGATTGTTTTTCATTTGATCGTGGAATTTATTCCTCCAACATTCCAGGATATTATTTTAGCCCATCATTAGGGCATAATAAACAATTGGTCATGTACAGACATATATAAAAATATAAACATAAGGGCATCTATATCTCTCCCTCAAGGGTGGGGAACCACGAACATACCATTCAATAACCGGCAATCTCCCACAGCTAAACCATACATTAACCATAACAATTCCAACACTATACAACATATTAAACATGTTAAACATAAGTTTCCATACGACCTGAGATCATCTTCATCCATCAGTGCTTCTCAAGTTTGGTACAGTCAACATACCCTAGCAACAGGGTAATTCAGCTTGTCAGAGTATATCTGGCAAGAAAAAACATCAACCAGGGGAGTCTTGTTGTTGTTGTTCTGCAGTGGATGAGAGGGCACTTCTGTGTTGGTCCAGGAATTCCTGCGCCTTCCTGGGGGTGTCAAAGAGTCGTGGACCTCGCAGTGTGTAGATGCATAGACGAGCTGGGTAAAGCAATGTGGCCTGCCTATTTTTCTTATGAAGCGAGGTACACAGTGGTGCAAACTCTTTTCTCCTTTTCAGTACCTCGGCCGAGTAGTCCTGGAACAAGTACAGGTGTGTGTCATCATAGAGGAGCATTTGAAGCTTGCGATATGCCCTTAGCAACTGTATTTTAGATTGAAAGTTCAAGTACTTAATCATTACCCCTCATGGTGGGGCATTTTTTTCAGAAGGATGGGTCCTGTCTCCTCCAATTCTATGTGCCCTCTCTGCCTTCATTGGAATAAATTTGGCTGGAACTTTTAAGAGATTAGGGAGGGAGTACTATGCAAAATATAAGAGCTCAGAAGGACGGACTTTCTCTGGCAGGCCAACCAGCCTGACATTGTTCCTGCGGGAGCGGTTTTCCAAATCGTCAATCTTTTGATGCAGGAAAGTGTTTTGCTGAATCAAATCCTTCAGTTGGGTGGAAGCAGAATTGTGGCCATCTTCAAGATCAGATATGCGTTGTTCCGCCACTGTCAGTCTGGAAATAAACTGTTTTACTTCAGTTGTGAGGGAGTCAATGCCCTTTTGTAGATTATCTAATTTAGCAAGGAGCAGGGTAGTCATCTGTTGTTCTGCCGGTTGTGGTGGGGCCTCAGAGCGGCCATTCTCAGTCACCCCAGTTGGGGAGTGTACTGTAGTTTCAGGGGTACCCTTAACTCTCCTCTCTTGTGGCTTATTCCTCTGCGACATCCTCTGTGAGGTCAGGAATCTGTCCATTAGTAGTTACATAAATGACAGGGACTGATAAGGGCTGACAACTTGCTACAGGCCATGCATTTTCATTCCGACCCCTAGATCCGATAGCGATATGCTCCTCTATCAGGGTTCTGTCCCAAAGTGCCCACCACGTGTGTGAGGGAGTTTTTGCCAACTGCTACTTACAATGGCATAATAATAATAAAATCTGTTACAGATCAAGCGTGCACATTGAGGGATATCAGAATATCTTAGCATAAAAGTCCAGTATTTGGTCTGTGAATTGCAGAATGATGTATTTACTGTGTTAGTACATAGAGTTGTTACACACGTGGCTATGCTGTGCCCTTTACTTCCAGATGGCAAAAAGTCAGCCCAACTCCTCAATATCCCTTCTGTATCAGTTGTATTTCTCTAAGGGTTTGTTCTTGAGCAAGAGTATGAGGGCATTCACATTACAGTGTGGTATAGGGGCCTTGTGTGAGAAGTGCATAAACAGAGTACTTAGCCATTTGTTGCTTTTAGCATCCGATTAGATCGCCGACTGCAGTATGGCTACTGGATCATGGGGAGCCGTTAAGGTGTTGAAAAAGTCCTCAAGCGTGACACCTTTAGACTGTGCTGCAATTCTCAGGACTTCTTATGAGCGTGTGTGGTGCGGCCTATCCAAGATGGCGCACAGAGCGATCTTGCCGCAATAGTAAATTGGGGTAGGGCGCTGTTCAAGCCCTTCACGCTGCGGTACCAGCTGGTGGGGTTGCGGCTACAGTGCGCCCAGCAAGGTTTGTGCATGGAAGAGCGGGTGGAGGTGGTTTTCACGGCAGATCTTAATGCCAACAGCACGGAGCTCTTTCTCCTTGCTTCCACTCGCAAGCTCCGCCCAACCGGAAGTCGTCTATTGTATTTTTTAAATAAAGTTGCACTGTGATGTCATCACGTTATTGCGTGTGACGTCACCACCCAAAACGTGAAGCCCCGGCGAAGCCTGTCGCTATGCAGGTCAGATCGCCAGGGTAGGAGTGGGTAGGAGCCCCCAGATCTCCCTCAAGGTGGGAGAGTGCTAGCGACGGCTCTGAGCCGTCGTTAGCACCTGACTGAGACAATTTGCGACGGCACAGAGCTGCCGTTAGCACTCAAGGGGTTATATGGGATTCTATTTTGCTTTACTATTCCCTTTCATTTCAGCTACAAATTAAACCACTGACTAGAGGGTTTAAATTTTATTTAAAAGGATATAAAGCCCAAAATGTATCTTTCATGATACCGACAGATCATGCAATTTTAAACAATTTTCTAATTTACTTCTTTTATCAATGTGTTCTTCCTTCTCTTGGTATCCTTTGTTGAAAAAGTTGGTTGCTTGGGAGCCAGCCAATTTCTGGAGCCCTATATGGCAGAAGTTTTGCAAGAATGTTTTCCAGCACTAGATGCCTACCTAGGTATCTCTTCAACACATAGGGGCATATTACTCAAGCTCAGTATGGAGCTTGATGCCCCATGTTTCTGGTGAGCCTTCAGGCTCACCAGAAACACCAGTTATGAAGCAGCGGTCTAAAGACCGCTGCTCCATAACCTATCCGCCTGCTCTGAGGAGGCGGACAGACATCGCCGCAATTCAACCCGATCGAATACGATCAGGTTGATTGACACCCCCCTGCTAGCCGCGAATCTGCAGGGGGCGGCGTTGCACCAGCAGTTCAGAAGAGCTGCTGGTGCAATGCTGAATGCAGAGAGCGTATTGCTCTCCGCATTCAGCGAGGTCTGTCGGACATGATCCGCAATGTCGGATCATGTCCGACAGGCCTTTCATAAATATGCCCCATAATATCATTGGAATGAAGCAAATTTGATAGCAGAAGCTAATTTGATTTTTTTTTTTTTTTAAATCGTATGCTCTGTCTGAAACACAAAATACAATTTTTGGGGGTTTTATATTTTCTGGTTTAAATGAATAAGGGAGCATTAGAAAAATATATGTCTGTTTGTGTGCATGCATATATTATTCAGTTTTTTTATTGATTGGTGGAGTGGAAGCAGCATTCATTTATAAGTCAAGTGTCTATTGTAACTTCATCTGCAATTTGCACAGCAATTTGCACAGCAATGTCATCAGTGGCTCCAAACAGCAACAGAGAGCTGTAAAACATGTTGGATTTGTAAGTAACACTTATGCTACCACAACCAATAACTTTTATGAACAAACAAGCTTTATCTTATGTTTCTTTAGTTTTTTTATTCCACAAATAAACACAGTGAAAGCTGAACCTATCAAATAAGTATTAACAATGCAGCAGCATTTGTTGACAAACCCCAGTTTATTGCAAATTTGTTTTTGTTTGTGTATTTTTAAATGGCTATTGCATAATACTTAATATTTTAATATTTCATTGTTATTTTAAATAATCAGTGATAGATCAATTCACATTCCACATGTGGCATCTTCATTTTATGATATTTGGTGGTTGGATGGTGGTTCATATAACTAGAAATAATATGGAGGGTAAAAGTTAAAAGGAAGGATAAGAATGTATGTTAAAAATAGGAGAGACATGGATACAAAGATGTGAAATGTATGTTTCTTGAAAAAAGTACTAATTCAAACTGAATGTGCAAGAGAGACACTTTGGACCAGAGAGTCAGGAGGTAGAATATTTGTCCCCAACATAAAAGGTGCATTGAGAGACTTCCCACAAAATAACGTCTGTCTTTTTTAACAACTATCTATATAGTAAACCATAATTTATCATGAATAAAAACTTACGTCATCAGATACTATGCCTTTAATATGAGTGTACTTGGAGGTTTGCCAGAATGTAGCTCACTGGTGCTTTGTAGAAGGGAAGATCAAACCTTTCAATGTTTCTCTGTAGGGCGTCTGAGTCAGACCTGTGGTTAAACATAACAAAATGGTATAATGTAGCCAGAAACATGTTTCACCAGTCAGTTTTCCAAAATAATGTGATTATATATAATGTGATATTGCCCTTGGCTTTGTGTAGATTACAAAGAGACATTTAGTGTTTGGTTACCTACTGTTTGCTAACATGGTAACACAGTATTAGTTATCTCCAATTACCACCTTACCCCCCAATGCTTTACAACCACAAAACCACTCCTGTCAAATTTAACAACATTTAGAATGATTTTTAGATTATATGTTATATTAGCAAAATCAAGTTTTCTGACACCAGAAAAAAAGGTTCAAAGTAATAGGGAAACCTGAAAAAAAATCCTGATGATGGGATGTAATTGAGACTGTCTTCACAGTACTGGTTTTGTGGTAATATAAAGGTAAACACGGTTGGTCCACCAGAGGTTTATCTTGATGGAAGTCCTGTGCTCAACTTTAGAAATCTTCAAATTCAAATTTATAAGGAAACATGAAATACATCCTGATTATGGGACGTGAGTGAGTTAGACTTTCCTGACAGTCCCGGTTTTGTGGCTGTACAAAAGTAAACACTGTTGGTGCACCAGTGGTTTGATTATTTTGATGGACGGCTATTATTTTGAAGTTCACTGGGATGTTTGACAAACAAGGGCATAGAAAAGCATAACCTCCTGGCGGACAGACATCACCAGAAATCAACCTGATCCAATACGATCAGGTTGATTGACACCCCCTTCTAGGGCCGATTGGCCGCGAATCTGCAGGGGGGCAGTATTGTACCAGCTGTTCACCAGAACTGCTGGTGCAATGATAAATGCAGAGAGCGTATGCTGTCTGCATTTATCGATATTGCGGATCATGTCCACTCGCACAGTGATAATTAGGCCCCTAAGAGCTAGATTAGAAGTGGAGCTCTAATTTATTTTGCGCCCATTGCGGATACGCGATAAATAACCAGTCATTACGAAATATCTGGTTCATTTTCTAAAAGTGCCCCAAATGCACCAAAATAAAGGGTCTTTTAGATTTTTATGAACAAAAAAATGTAGGTTTTTTTTCATAAAAAACGACTGCACTAGGCAGTTTGAAGGGGTTAAAAGTGAGCTGATGTGGGGTGTTATGCGGTCTATAAGAACTGTGTGTTTCCTGTAAATATTTATGTATATTGCAGAAGCGATATTTTGCACTCAACTTGTAAAGCGATATTTTGCACTCAACTTGCCCTAAATTGTGCTCTGTAGGTAACAAAAAATTAATATGTTATATCAATGACATTAGGGCAATGAGTACCTAAGAATTACTCCCATATTAGCATTTGATTGGCTGTGGTCTGTGGATAAAGATGATCCACAGCCAGTTCAGTGACAATCCAAGGGGTAATTTGTGCAAAAATATTTGAATATACGTACTGAAAAATGCTAAAAAAAAAAAGTTAAAGTGAATGTAAATATTGATGCTAAAGTGCCCGGTTTTGAAAACTTTGATTAAAAACAGGGGCACTTTAATTCATCAAAATTTACATTTCACTCCTTCACAGCAGCTCCAGCTTCCTCCACCTATTTCAAAGCCTCTTCCTGGGTCTAAAATGAGGCATCCGGCTTCCTCCTATCACAGCGTTGAATCAGACACTGATTCAAGCTGTTATTGGAAGATGACCTATCAATCATTTCTGACATCAGAAATGGCTTGTGAGACCGGAGGAAGCTGGAGCTGCTGTGAAGTTTAAAAGGTAAGTTTTTTTTCACAACAGGAGTGAAATGTAAATTTTGATGAATTAAAGTGCCCCTGTTTTTAATCGAAGTTTTAAAAACCGGGCACTTTAGCATCAAAATTTACATTCACTTTAAGTTTATTATAAAGAACGGATTATTGACCAGTGCTTTGAAACAAATAATTTCTAAGGTATTCCATAAATTAGAAGACACAAATGGATTTCCCATTAGGCAAATTAAGAAGCTGCAGAGGGATACTAGAGCAGAAGAAGGTGCCAGTTGTTGATACTTAAAAATGCCTGAATTCCATTTCTAGATATCCCTGATTCTGCAGAACATTCAATTCAGGAAGTCTGGAGGATGAGATTGATAACTCTATAATCTGACTGTCTGTAATGTGCAAGTGTAGTCCTACTTTACTTTGATGAAAAACTAATAATTAATTTCTGTATAATCCTGATCAAGTCATGAATATAAAATCACATCCCCCCATAGACTTTATTGCAGCCAAAACAGTTTTAAAAAATAAAAACAGCCACACGTCGTGCAGAGGGATTTTTACACAAATATATATTTTTATATATATATATATATATATATATATATATATATATATACAGTATATAAAATAATATATATATATATATTTAGGCATGCCTATTTGAAAATACATATAACATATTATGCTATGTAAAGAACATTGTAATGTATAATATTTACAGTAAAAACAAAGTATAACAGTTTATTAACCCCTTGCCGACTGGTGTAGTGAATCAGGATAGAGAAACATACTTTGTAGCCATGTGCAAGTGTCCCAGACAGTGATTATGTAAACAAGGAGGATAAGTGTGCTGATTCTGCAATCAGGGGAGAGAAGTCTGCAGTGGGAAAGCAAAGTAATAAAGACATGGATGTTGCTTGTGCATAGGTTATAGATGAGGATTATGAAGAAACGATAGAACTGAGTAATGAGGGAAACATTTCTGTAAGCAATTCTCAGTATATATTTTAGCCTGCAAGCAATACTAATTACACAGTACAAGTAACGCCTACAGCTTGCAGCACAGTTTGCAGCATAAGCCAGAAGCTACAGATCTGCAACAGTGAGCAGTGGAGACTCTGGGGCCGATATTTCAAGCGGCCCCAATGCATCTGTTTCCGCGCAAGCCTTCAGGCTCACCGAAAAAGGAGTAAGGATGCAGCGGTGTTAAGACCGCTGCTCCTTAACTTGTCTGCCACCTCTGAGGTGGCAGACAGCAATCATCCCGATCGGATATGATCGGGTAGATTGACACCCCAATCTGCAGGGGGTGGCATTGCACAAAGATTTCTTGTGAAATGCTTTTGCAATGATAAATGCTGACAGCGTATATGTCCGTCCGCTCACACTTTGATAATTCGGCCCCTCTCACACAACTGCATGGATCAGACTTAAACCAGGTTTATATTATTTATTCCTGCCTTTTTATCACTCTCCTTTTTCCTATGTGTTAGCTGTCTCCTTTACCTGTGTTCCACTGTGTAAAAACAAATGTGTAATTAGATTCAGTGAGAAATTCAGTCAGACTTGTAATATAATTTTCAAACTACGTAAAATTCTACTCATGCACAAAATCTTCTTTAAAAGTATATACTGACATTTATGTTCTCATTGTAGCAAGCTTTGTTATGTGTTTATAATAATGCATGGCTAGAGCAGAATTAGATAAATATGGCAAGTCAAATATCACCTTCCCCAAAACTGTGGCAACAGAAGGAAATAATATGGAAATTAGTATTTCTTCAGTATCGGTAAGCAACATTTCTGCAGAATTTTAACCAAACTCAATATTTTTTACATAGATTTTATTCATAATCTGTTGATCTTTTTTCAGAGTGCAATAGATTCACAAGTGCTTTATCCAGATAACTAGGGATAACTGAAGATACATTATTCATGATATTGATGCCTATCTTCCATCTCTACAATTTATGCAACAAAGAATAGGTGTTTGGAGTACAAATTTAGTTTTTACACACAAAACAAAACTGAAAATGTATGCAGATAATTTCAAATAATATATCTAGGAATTTATTTATTTTGCTTAATGTGCATTTATGAATTATTTGTAGAAATAACTTTTATATATATATATATATATATATATATATATATATATATATATATATATATATATATATATATATATATATATATATTTACTTGTGTGTGTAAAATAATTAATAACAATGGAGTTCAATTTTCTAATTTAATGCAGAAGCTTCAAGTAGTGTTATTATGTAGAAACAGAAATTGTTAAAGGGATATGAAACCCAAAAATGTTCTTTCATGATTCAGATAGAGAGTGCAATTTTAAGCAACTGTCTAATTTACTTCTATTATCAACTTTTCTTCATTCATCTGGTATCTTTTATTGAAGAGCAGGGATTTTGCATAGGAGCCGGCCCATTTCTGGAAAACTATGTGTCAGCAGATATGTAAGAATGTTATCCATTTGCAAGAACACTAGATGACAGCACTATTTCCTGTCATATAGTGCTCCAGATGCCTACCTAGGTAGCTCTTCAACACAGAATATCATGGGGGCGAGGCAAATTTGATAATAGAAGTAAATTGGAAACTTTTTTTAAAATGATATGCTCTGTCTGAATCATATAATATTTTTGGGGGGTCTCATATCCCTTTAATCGTTTATACAAGGTCATACACCATATATTTCTTCTGTTAAGTGTGATCAGTCCACGGGTCATCATTACTTCTGGGATATTACTCCTCCCCAACAGGAAGTGCAAGAGGATTCACCCAGCAGAGCTGCATATAGCTCCTCCCCTCTACGTCACTCCCAGTCATTCTCTTGCACCCAACGACTAGATAGGATGTGTGAGAGGACTATGGTGATTATACTTAGTTTTTATCTTCAATCAAGAGTTTGTTATTTTAAAATAGCACCGGAGTGTGTTATTATCTCTCTGGCAGAGTTTGAAGAAGAATTTTTGTTATGATTTTAGCCGGAGTAGTTAAGATCATATTGCTGTTTCTCGGCCATCTGAGGAGAGGTAAACTTCAGATCAGGGGACAGCGGGCAGATGAATCTGCATAGAGGTATGTAGCAGTTTTTATTTTCTGATAATGGAATTGATGAGAAAATCCTGCCATACCGATATAATGTCATGTATGTATACTTTACACTTCAGTATTCTGGGGAATGGTACTTCACTAGAATTACACTGTAAGAAATACATAAAGCTGTTTAATAACTAGAGATTATGTTTAACGTTTTTGCTGGAATGTAAAATCGTTTTCATTTACTGAGGTACTGAGTGAATAAATGTTTGGGCACTATTTTTCCACTTGGCAGTTGCTTAATCTGTTTTCTGACAGTTTCTGTTCTCCCTCACTGCTGTGTGTGAGGGGGAGGGGCCGTTTTTTTTGGCGCTTTTACTACGCATCAAATATTTCAGTCAGCAACTCATTGTATTCCCTGCATGATCCGGTTCATCTCTACAGAGCTCAGGGGTCTTCAAAACTTATTTTGAGGGAGGTAATTTCTCTCAGCAGAGCTGTGAGAATTGTAGTTTGACTGAGATAAAAAACGTTTATTCTGTAATTTGTTTCCTGCTTTCAGAATTTGTTATCTTTGCTAATGGGATTAAACCTTTGCTAAAGTTTGTGTTGTTTACAAGGATTGAGGCTATAACTG
Source organism: Bombina bombina (assembly GCF_027579735.1). Classification (NCBI taxonomy): domain Eukaryota; kingdom Metazoa; phylum Chordata; class Amphibia; order Anura; family Bombinatoridae; genus Bombina; species Bombina bombina. Next base: position 1,289,529,010 of record NC_069500.1, on the reverse strand, counting down.
TTTCAATTTATTAATTTTCAACTGTCATAGATCTTCTGTGCTTCTTAAAGGCACAGTACGTTTTAATTTTATTCTAATTGAATTGTATTTCCAAGTTGCAAGTTTATTTGCTAGTGTGTTAAACATGTCTGATTCAGAGGATGATACCTGTGTCATTTGTTGCAATGCCAAAGTGGAGCCCAATAGAAATTTATGTACTAACTGTATTGATGCTACTTTAAATAAAAGTCAATCTGTACAAATTGAACAAATTTCACCAAACAACGAGGGGAGAGTTATGCCGACTAACTCGCCTCACGTGTCAGTACCTACATCTCCCGCTCAGAGGGAGGTGCGTGATATTGTAGCGCCGAGTACATCTGGGCGGCCATTACAAATCACATTACAGGATATGGCTACTGTTATGACTGAGGTTTTGGCTAAATTACCAGAACTAAGAGGTAAGCGTGATCACTCTGGGGTGAGAACAGAGTGCGCTGATAATATTAGGGCCATGTCAGACACTGCGTCACAGGTGGCAGAACATGAGGACGGAGAACTTCATTCTGTGGGTGACGGTTCTGATCCAAACAGACTGGATTCAGATATTTCAAATTTTAAATTTAAACTGGAAAACCTCCGTGTATTACTAGGGGAGGTGTTAGCGGCTCTGAATGATTGTAACACAGTTGCAATACCAGAGAAAATGTGTAGGTTGGATAAATATTTTGCGGTACCGACGAGTACTGAGGTTTTTCCTATACCTAAGAGACTTACTGAAATTGTTACTAAGGAGTGGGATAGACCCGGTGTGCCGTTCTCACCCCCTCCGATATTTAGAAAAATGTTTCCAATAGACGCCACCACAAGGGACTTATGGCAAACGGTCCCTAAGGTGGAGGGAGCAGTTTCTACCTTAGCTAAGCGTACCACTATCCCGGTGGAGGATAGCTGTGCTTTTTCAGATCCAATGGATAAAAAGTTAGAGGGTTACCTTAAGAAAATGTTTGTTCAACAAGGTTTTATATTGCAACCCCTTGCATGCATTGCGCCGATCACGGCTGCAGCGGCATTCTGGATTGAGTCTCTGGAAGAGAACATTGGTTCAGCTACTCTGGACGACATTACGGACAGGCTTAGAGTCCTTAAACTAGCTAATTCATTCATTTCGGAGGCCGTAGTACATCTTACTAAACTTACGGCGAAGAATTCAGGATTCGCCATTCAGGCACGCAGGGCGCTGTGGCTAAAATCCTGGTCAGCTGATGTTACTTCTAAGTCTAAATTGCTTAATATACCTTTCAAAGGGCAGACCTTATTCGGGCCCGGGTTGAAAGAGATTATCGCTGACATTACAGGAGGTAAAGGCCATGCCCTGCCTCAGGACAAAGCCAAAGTTAAGGCTAGACAGTCTAATTTTCGTTCCTTTCGTAATTTCAAAGCAGGAGCAGCATCAACTTCCTCTGTACCAAAACAGGAAGGAGCTGTTGCTCGCTACAGACAAGGCTGGAAACCTAACCAGTCCTGGAACAAGGGCAAGCAGGCCAGGAAACCTGCTGCTGCCCCTAAAACAGCATGAATTGAGGGCCCCCGATCCGGGATCGGATCTAGTGGGGGGCAGACTTTCTCTCTTCGCCCAGGCTTGGGCAAGAGATGTCCAGGATCCCTGGGCGCTAGAGATAATATCTCAGGGATACCTTCTGGACTTCAAATACTCTCCTCCAAGAGAGAGATTTCATCTGTCAAGATTGTCAACAATCCAGACAAAGAAAGAGGCGTTTCTACACTGCGTACAAGAGCTCTTGTTAATGGGAGTAATCCATCCAGTTCCACGATCGGAACAGGGACAGGGGTTTTACTCAAATCTGTTTGTGGTTCCCAAAAAAGAGGGAACTTTCAGACCAATCCTGGACTTAAAGATCCTAAACAAATTCCTAAGAGTTCCATCGTTCAAGATGGAGACTATTCGGACAATTTTACCTATGATCCAAGAGGGTCAGTACATGACCACTGTAGATTTAAAAGATGCTTACCTTCACATACCGATTCACAAAGATCATTATCGGTACCTAAGGTTTGCCTTCCTAGACAGGCATTACCAGTTTGTGGCTCTTCCATTCGGATTGGCTACAGCTCCAAGAATCTTCACAAAGGTTCTGGGTGCTCTTCTGGCGGTACTAAGACCGCGGGGAATCTCGGTAGCTCCATACCTAGACGACATTCTGATACAAGCTTCAAGCTTTCAAACTGCCAAGTCTCATACAGAGTTAGTGCTGGCATTTCTAAGGTCACATGGATGGAAGGTGAACGAAAAGAAAAGTTCACTCGTTCCACTCACAAGAGTTCCCTTCCTGGGGACTCTTATAGATTCTGTAGAAATGAAGATTTACCTGACAGAGGACAGGCTAACAAGACTTCAAAGTGCTTGCCGCACCCTACATTCCATTCAACACCCGTCAGTGGCTCAATGCATGGAGGTAATCGGCTTAATGGTAGCGGCAATGGACATAGTACCCTTTGCACGCTTACACCTCAGACCACTGCAACTGTGCATGCTAAGTCAGTGGAATGGGGATTACTCAGACTTATCCCCTTCTCTGAATCTGGATCAAGAGACCAGAAATTCTCTTCTATGGTGGCTTTCTCGGCCACATCTGTCCAGGGGGATGCCATTCAGCAGACCAGACTGGACAATTGTAACAACAGACGCCAGCCTTCTAGGTTGGGGTGCCGTCTGGAATTCTCTGAAGGCTCAGGGACTATGGAGTCAGGAGGAGAGTCTCCTGCCAATAAACATTCTGGAATTGAGAGCAGTTCTCAATGCCCTCCTGGCTTGGCCCCAGTTGACAACTCGGGGGTTCATCAGGTTTCAGTCGGACAACATCACGACTGTAGCTTACATCAACCATCAGGGAGGGACAAGAAGCTCCCTAGCTATGATGGAAGTATCAAAGATAATTCTCTGGGCAGAGTCTCACTCTTGCCACCTGTCAGCAATCCACATCCCGGGAGTGGAGAACTGGGAGGCGGATTTCTTAAGTCGTCAGACTTTTCATCCGGGGGAGTGGGAACTTCATCCGGAGGTCTTTGCCCAAATACTGCGACGTTGGGGCAAACCAGAGATAGATCTCATGGCGTCTCAACAGAACGCCAAGCTTCCTCGTTACGGGTCCAGATCCAGGGATCCAGGAGCAGTCCTGATAGATGCTCTGACAGCACCTTGGGACTTCAGGATGGCTTACGTGTTTCCACCCTTCCCGTTGCTTCCTCGATTGATTGCCAGAATCAAACAAGAGAGAGCATCAGTGATTCTAATAGCACCTGCGTGGCCACGCAGGACTTGGTATGCAGACCTGGTGGACATGTCATCTTGTCCACCTTGGTCTCTACCTCTGAAACAGGACCTTCTGATACAGGGTCCCTTCAAACATCAAAATCTAACTTCTCTGAAGCTGACTGCTTGGAAATTGAACGCTTGATTTTATCAAGACGTGGGTTTTCTGAGTCAGTTATTGATACCTTAATACAGGCTAGGAAACCTGTTACCAGAAAGATTTACCATAAGATATGGCGTAAATACCTATATTGGTGTGAATCCAAAGGTTACTCTTGGAGTAAGGTTAGGATTCCTAGGATATTGTCTTTTCTACAAGAAGGTTTAGAAAAGGGTTTATCTGCTAGTTCATTAAAGGGACAGATCTCAGCTCTGTCCATTCTGTTACACAAACGTCTGTCAGAAGTTCCTGACGTCCAGGCTTTTTGTCAGGCTTTGACCAGGATTAAGCCTGTGTTTAAAACTGTTGCTCCACCATGGAGTTTAAACCTTGTTCTTAATGTTTTACAGGGCATTCCGTTTGAACCCCTTCATTCCATTGATATAAAGTTGTTATCTTGGAAAGTTCTATTTTTAATGGCTATTTCCTCGGCTCGAAGAGTCTCTGAATTATCAGCCTTACATTGTGATTCTCCTTATTTGATTTTTCATTTGGATAAGGTAGTCCTGCGTACTAAACCTGGGTTCTTACCTAAGGTAGTTACTAACAGGAATATCAATCAAGAGATTGTTGTTCCTTCTTTATGCCCAAATCCTTCTTCAAAGAAGGAACGTCTACTGCACAACCTGGATGTAGTCCGTGCTCTAAAATTTTACTTACAGGCAACTAAGGAATTTCGACAAACGTCTTCTCTGTTTGTCATTTACTCTGGGCAGAGGAGAGGTCAAAAAGCTTCCGCTACCTCTCTTTCTTTTTGGCTTCGTAGCATAATTCGTTTAGCTTATGAGACTGCTGGACAGCAGCCTCCTGAAAGAATTACAGCTCATTCTACTAGAGCTGTGGCTTCCACTTGGGCCTTCAAGAATGAGGCCTCTGTTGAACAGATTTGCAAGGCTGCAACTTGGTCTTCGCTTCATACTTTTTCCAAATTTTATAAATTTGACACTTTTGCTTCATCGGAGGCAATTTTTGGGAGAAAGGTTCTTCAGGCAGTGGTTCCTTCTGTATAAAGAGCCTGCCTATCCCTCCCGTCATCCGTGTACTTTTGCTTTGGTATTGGTATCCCAGAAGTAATGATGACCCGTGGACTGATCACACTTAACAGAAGAAAACATAATTTATGCTTACCTGATAAATTCCTTTCTTCTGTAGTGTGATCAGTCCACGGCCCGCCCTGTTTTTAAGGCAGGTAAATATTTTTTAATTTATACTCCAGTCACCACTTCACCCTTGGCTTTTCCTTTCTCGTTGGTCCTTGGTCGAATGACTGGGAGTGACGTAGAGGGGAGGAGCTATATGCAGCTCTGCTGGGTGAATCCTCTTGCACTTCCTGTTGGGGAGGAGTAATATCCCAGAAGTAATGATGACCCGTGGACTGATCACACTACAGAAGAAAGGAATTTATCAGGTAAGCATAAATTATGTTTTTCCCTGCTGATTCAAGTTAAAGGGACAGTCAAGTTAAAATTAAAGTTTCATGATTCAGATAGAGCACACAATTTTAAACAACTTTCCAATTCACTTCCATTATTTTAATGTGCACAGTTCTTTTATATGCACACATGCTAAGGCACCGGCTCCTACTGAGCATGTGCAAGATTCACAGAATATAAGTAAATGCATTTTGTGATTGGCTGATGGCTGTCGCATGATGCATTAGGAAGTAAAATTACAGTGTAGGGCTGCTTGTCTGCATGAAGCAAATTAAGGGCCTTACCCCCTGTCGGACATGGAATCTAGTATGGTTGAGTGTGTGTATTGCAACTTTGTTGAAATGTGGTGAGTGGATTTTCAGTACTCACTATTTAAGAGGTTGCAGGCCTGTTCTCATCCTCTTTCGGTTCCATTTATTTGCACTGTGTTTTTCCCTCCCACCCTTCCCTATGTTTGTGCTATTCTTTTTCTTTGCAGGTGAATATTTCTTACGTAGCTGTTAGCTACTGAGGCGGGTAAGACCGCGCCCTTAATCTTTCTCCCATCGGCATCGGTCTGCTGCATGGCTTGCCATGTCGTTACCCCTTACGGGTTTGGGATGTGTTGTTATCCTCTAGTAGTGGGAGGTCAAGGCCTTATTTGAGGGCAGAGCTCTTAGGAGGGGACGGTCAAGCTAATGGGTGAAGTCATGTCCCTAGGTGCCAGCCTAGGGTTTCTCCACCCCACGGACCTACTGGCCGTCCTCCTCTAAGGCATTCACCACTCCTTGTAGGCAGGACCTAGCAGAGGTCCTGCATAATGTATAGGGCCTTGTTGTCCTCTTACTGTTTGGGGTTTTTAGGTTAAAATGCTCTGTTGTCGCCACCTGTGATGAAGACTTCGAGACAAGTTTCATGTTTAAAGTTTATTTAATGAAAGTGACCATGACCGGTCTTTACTCCATTTTTGTTTTTCTCTTATGTTGGGGTAAAATCTAGTTATTTAAGTTGGGTAGTTAATTGTTTAGACGGAAATGTCCAATGGGTGTTCAAGCCCTTCTGTAACTAATCTTGACATTTGACAGAGAAATATCTGCTACTCATTCAAACTAAGTGCTTTTTATTGATTATACAATTCTATTGTGTTTAGTGATCCTTTAAAGGTCTAGATGATGATTTATCTGTATGGCTCAATGTATAAGGTTCCAGAGACAAAGCCTTAAGCCCTTGCAATGAAGGCTCAGCCATGCAAGCTTGCATCAGGAAGTTATGAAGCAATAGTCCCAACTACCTTATCGAGGATTGATTCAGGAATTGCTGCAAAAACAATTGCCTGAGCAATTTTAATGCAGGGTGAGAACAGTGCCACAAAACTCCCAAACCCAGGGGGAAATGGTTATATAAAAAATAAATACTATTGATTGTGTCACACATTTTAGAAGATGTCCAAAAATAAAATTATCATATTTAAAAGTGTTAGATAAATTGTGACAATATATCTAAATGTTATGTAATCTAAGTATATATATGTACTAGAATCAGTAGTACAGCAGCTGATCAGCATCTTAAACTTAAATTAATGATGTAGCTAGTTCTACTGCTACAAGCCAACAGCCGCACAAAATAATATATTTTGTTTAATGGGGCAGGATTGTCAAGAACAAAAGTGAAGCATAAACGGACATTAAACAGCAAATATATTTCATGCAACTCCCTCTAATTATGAGCGCCAGTATTTTGGAGCCTGTACTGCAGGTATCTAAAATAAAGTTGTTGCACATGTGCAAACATTTCAACACTGCAATGAAAATAAGGGATTTTTGTTTTTTCCTTTGTCTGAATCTAAATGCAAATCTGATATATACATATTGAACGTGCTTTGTGTGTGTGTGTGTGTGTGTGTATATCTATATATATATATTTTTTTTTTCTTTGACTGAATCTAAATGCAAATCTGATATTTAAATACATGCTGTATATATATATATATACAGGGAGTGCAGAATTATTAGGCAAGTTGTATTTTTGAGGATTAATTTTATTATTGAACAACAACCATGTTCTCAATGAACCTAAAAAACTCATTAATATCAAAGCTGAATAGTTTTGGAAGTAGTTTTTAGTTTGTTTTTAGTTATAGCTATTTTAGGGGGATATCTGTGTGTGCAGGTGACTATTACTGTGCTTAATTATTAGGTAACTTAACAAAAAACAAATATATACCCATTTCAATTATTTATTTTTACCAGTGAAACCAATATAACATCTCAACATTCACAAATATACATTTCTGACATTCAAAAACAAAACAAAAACAAATCAGTGACCAATATAGCCACCTTTCTTTGCAAGGACACTCAAAAGCCTGCCATCCATGGATTCTGTCAGTGTTTTGATCTGTTCACCATCAACATTGCGTGCAGCAGCAACCACAGCCTCCCAGACACTGTTCAGAGAGGTGTACTGGTTTCCCTCCTTGTAAATCTCACATTTGATGATGGACCACAGGTTCTCAATGGGGTTCAGATCAGGTGAACAAGGAGGCCATGTCATTAGATTTTCTTCTTTTATACCCTTTCTTGCCAGCCACGCTGTGGAGTACTTGGACGCGTGTGATGGAGCATTGTCCTGCATGAAAATCATGTTTTTCTTGAAGGATGCAGACTTCTTCCTGTACCACTGCTTGAAGAAGGTGTCTTCCAGAAACTGGCAGTAGGACTGGGAGTTGAGCTTGACTCCATCCTCAACCCGAAAAGGCCCCACAAGCTCATCTTTGATGATACCAGCCCAAACCAGTACTCCACCTCCACCTTGCTGTCGTCTGAGTCGGACTGGAGCTCTCTGCCCTTTACCAATCCAGCCACGGGCCCATCCATCTGGCCCATCAAGACTCACTCTCATTTCATCAGTCCATAAAACCTTAGAAAAACCAGTCTTGAGATATTTTTTGGCCCAGTCTTGACGTTTCAGCTTGTGTGTCTTGTTCAGTGGTGGTCGTCTTTCAGCCTTTCTTACCTTGGCCATGTCTCTGAGTATTGCACACCTTGTGCTTTTGGGCACTCCAGTGATGTTGCAGCTCTGAAATATGGCCAAACTGGTGGCAAGTGGCATCTTGGCAGCTGCACGCTTGACTTTTCTCAGTTCATGGGCAGTTATTTTGCGCCTTGGTTTTTCCGCACGCTTCTTGCGACCCTGTTGACTATTTTGAATGAAACGCTTGATTGTTCGATGATCACGCTTCAGAAGCTTTGCAATTTTAAGAGTGCTGCATCCCTCTGCAAGATATCTCACTATTTTTTACTTTTCTGAGCCTGTCAAGTCCTTCTTTTGACCCATTTTGCCAAAGGAAAGGAAGTTGCCTAATAATTATGCACACCTGATATAGGGTGTTGATGTCATTAGACCACACCCCTTCTCATTACAGAGATGCACATCACCTAATATGCTTAATTGGTAGTAGGCTTTCGAGCCTATACAGCTTGGAGTAAGACAACATGCATAAAGAGGATGATGTGGTCAAAATACTAATTTGCCTAATAATTCTGCACTCCCTGTATATATATATATATATATATATATATATATATATATATATATATATATATATATATATATATATATTTATAGTTTGGTCGGACTCGGTAGCGCACTCCCACTTGCCTTAAGTTATATTACCAGGGTGCAGAAGCTATACACAAAAGAAATCCAATTGTCGCACTCTCTGGATTTTAAACACACCAACCTTTATTCTGTGACGTTTCGGGGCATTCACCCCTTCCTCAGGTCTGACCAATAAAAATACATACAATTTAAAGAGTTGTGCATAAAAGAATCATACATACATACATTCCCTTTATGTTCTTGCAGCAGTTGTAAAAAATATGCATTTTTGAAAATGACAAGAGGCATACGTGTGTAGCAACCAAACACCAGCTAGTTCTCAGTAGCTTATTGCTGCTCCTGGGACTACCTAGGTATGCTTTTCAACAAGGGTTACCAAAAGAACCAAGAGTAAAAGTATATTAAGATCCCTTAAAGTCCCTTTAAGAGACATTAAACAAAAAATTTAAGGCATCATGAAAGGTTTATTTATGTATAGTAAAAAAAGGATTTCCTGTTATTTAAATCTGAAAGTGTATTCCATGGCAGAACTCTAACTGTCCTATATATGATTGCTTAATACGAACAGAAGATCATTTATATTTCTACTTAATTTTCCACAACAGAGGCAATAAGAAAAACAAGAAATGGTGGGTGTCCCTGGATTACAAAATAATGCAAATTTTGCTATCAAAATAAAAGCCTAAAATGCTATTTTAAAACATGAATTTTGTTTTTTAGATTTTAGCAAAAAAAAAAAAAATTGTTACAGTAAATATATATTAAAAAAATACTTTTATGCTCATTTTAAGTTTTCTTCCTAAACAATTAAGAAATAATTTTCTGTACTGAAATACCTCATTAGGAAAACATTTTAATTGTAAGTATGCAAATATTACAGTTCTAAATTTGTAAAATTCTTTATTTTTACATATTTGTTGCAAATTCAAACTTGCTATAACACATAGTAAAATTCCTATTAAGAGCTGTCACCAGACTAACAAAATTCAATCTTAATATTGACAAAGTGCTAAAATATGTGTTTTATTTCTAAGATTTGATTGACAATGCTTGATTACTCATTGCTTTTTGTAGCATTTTACTGGAGCACATTACTGATTAGTTTTTATTAGGTTTTTTTAAACCCAACAAGAATAAGTTATTAAGTTATCAACCTTAAAGGGGCTGCTTCACAGTAGAAAAAGGATGGGTTTTTTTATGTTTAAAGCATTGACTAATTTAGGGGTAGGCAAACTATGGTCCATGGCCAAATCGAGTCAGCCACCTGGGTTTTTTTTCCGGCCTTTAAAGTAAGAATATTTTTATAAATGAATAAAAGCAATCAAAAGAGGTATTATTTATTTATTTTATTTGGCCTGCTTCTTTGTTAATGTATTGGCTATGGGTTCTATAGATTACTACTACTGAGGCTGTACACAAGTCTCTATCAACATGTGCAATGCCAAGGGTCTGCAAGAGTAGTGTAAAACTCACTATCAGAAAGCCTGATTGAAGAATCTGGGTGTGATGGATGCCAGGAGAATGCTACCTACCGGAATGCTTAGTACCTACTGTAAAGCTGAATGATACAAAGACATTTTAGACAATTAGGTCCTTCCAACTTTTTGGCAACAGTTTAGGGAAGACCCTTTCCTGTTTCTGGATGACTGTAGCCCTGTGCACAAAGGGAGGTCAATGAAGAGATGGTTTTGAGGAACTCAAGTGGTCTGCACAGAGCCCTAATCTCAACCCCATTGAACACCTTTGGGATGAATTGTAATGCCGATGGGATGGGCACATATTCCCACAGACACACTCCAAAATCTTGTTGAAAGCATTCTCCGAAGAGTGGGGGCTGTTATATATGGAGATCAACTCCATATTAATGGTTTTGGAATGGGATATCCAACAAGTTCATATAGGTGTAATGGTCAGGTATCCACATACTTTAAAGGGACACTGAGCCCAATTTTTTTCTTTTGTAATTCAGATAGAGCATGCAATTTTAAGCAACTTTCTAATTTACTCCTATTATCAATTTTTCTTCATTCTCTTGCTATCTTTATTTGAAAAAGAAGGCATCTAAGCTTTTTTCTTGATGCAGAACTCTGGACAGCACTTTTTTAGTGGTGGATGAATTTATCCACCAATCAGCAAGGACAACCCAGGTTGTTCACCAAAAATGGGCCCGCATATAAACTTACATACATTCTTGCATTTCAAATAAAGATACCAAGAGAATAAAGAAAATGTGATAATAGGAGTAAATTAGAAAGTTGCTTAAAATTTCATGCTCTATCTGAATCACGAAAGACAAAATTTGGGTTCAGTGTCCCTTTAAGCTTTAAGCCATATGCAGGGGTGTTAAACTAACGTTATTTGCATAGAATCGATTAGTGTTGCCAAAGAATATAACATTTAAAGACACTCAAAAGTAGGTAGTGTGCGGCCCATGTGAGTTGCCCTTGTATGGAAAATGGCCTGCCATATAGTGTATCTTTATGTTTTGTCATGTTGATGTTGCAGCCAAGACAACCAACTTTGGGCTAGATTACAAGCGGTGTGCAAATGTTTGCTTGAGGGGTTTCACGATCGTTTGCGCAGAGGTTAAATTAAGCTCATATTATAAGTTGAGCGCAATTGTGATTTATGCTAGAAACCCATGAACTAACACCCTCTAGCTGTGAAAAACTGTCACATTTATTCAGATAAAGAGGTGGCCTTCAAGGACTTAGAGATGAGCATATGAACCTACCCATGTTTAGTTTTCATCAAAGAATACCAAGAGAACAAAGAAAATTTAATGATAGAAGTAAATTAGAAAGTTGTTTAAAATTACATATTTCATCTGAATCATGAAAGTTTAATTTGGACTTTACTATCTCTTTAACAACATGAAAGCATGGATTCATCCTGCCTTGTATCAATGTTTCAGGTTGGTGGTGGTGGTGTAATGGTGTGGGGGATATTTTATTGACACACTTCAGGCCCCTTAGTACCAATTGAGCATTGTTTAAACACCATGGCCTACCTGAATATTGGTGATGACCATGTCCACCCCATTATGTCTACAGTGTACCCATCTTCTGATGGCTACTTCAAGCAGGACAATGCACCATGTCACAAAGCTCAAATCATCTCAAGCTGGTTTTTTGAATATGACAATGAGTTTACTGTACTCTAATGACCTCCACAGTCACTAGATCTCAATTCAATAAAGCACCTTTGGGATGTGGTGGAACGAGAGATTCGCATCATGGATGTGCAGCCGAAAAATCTGCAGCAACTGCGTGATGCTATCATGCCAATATGGACCAAAATGTCTGAGGAATGTTTCCAACACCTTGTTGAATCTATGCCACGAAGAATTAAGGCAGTTCTGAAGGCAAAAGGGGGTCCAACCTGGTACTAGCAAAGTGTACCTAATAAAGTGGTCTGTGAGTGTATATATATATATATATGCATTAGAGTCCTTTGCAGTTAAGTAGATGAAAACATGTAAAAGCATATTTATGCAATATTCATATTTAATAAAGTGTTATAGTGTGTATTTATTGTACATATTTCCCATTCCAATGTTCTGCACATAGTAGAGCGCCAACAGGTTCCGCAGTGCTATGAACATAGGTGGTATATAAAAAGCAATTACAGGGATCAAATGGGTAGAGGGTCCTGCTGAGAGTTGCAATGTTGTAGTCGGCTCTTATGAAGGTGGACTATAAACAGCTGGGCTCATAGGCTTACAGGCTATAGGGTTTAAGGGGATAGCAGTGGAGATAGAAAAGTTAGTGTAAGTTGTATGCATCCCTGAATAGTAGAGTCTTCAGGGAGCACTTTAAGCTTTTAAAACTAGGGGAGAGTCTTGTCGAGTTTTCAGTATATACCAGGGTTATAATACAATTTATTTATATTATTCTTCAAAACAAACCTCCAATTAAAATATATATACAAAACAATTGAAATCAATATAAATTCCTAAATTCTTGAGATTAGTTAAATTTATAAACACATTGAAATATATTTATATAGAAAAGAGACTTGATTATGAATCGACTATACACGTATGCTGTTATAATATTCTTACAAAGATCATAAAAAATATACCTTTAAAATTAACCTTACTTACAATGAATCGCATTAAAATACCACAACAAAATATCAGAGTATGGACCATTATCTTAACAGTGTTTAGTTAAACAGTATAACAAGATACTTCACACAAATCTTACTGGGTCTCTGTAGATTTAAGATAACTTTCAGATAAGTATAATTAAGCTACTTATCCCACAAATGATTCTATATAACTCAGATTAAAAATACCAGGAGTTGTATATATTATTAATGCAAACAGCCAATTTATGTGCCAATATGTCTGATCTGAAATGACCTCTTATTTAGAATAGGACAAATTCTATATATATATATATATATATATATATATATATATATATATATATATATATATATGTACTACTTAAAAGAAAGAGCTCATAAAGATTTTTTTGAACCAAAGTAGAACTAAGCTTTTTCTTTTAAGTAGTACATATACATGTTGGGACTGCCAGCATGGATATAGGTGTCTGTATACATAGCAATCTGAGTGCCCCCTGCCCTAAGTAAAATATAAATATATATATATATATATATATGCAAATAACTTAATACACACCAGAGAGATTTACTTACAATAATAAGCCTGACTTAGAGATATGAAATACAAAACACCTTTATCTGGCAAATTAAATTATTTGGCATTAATGTGACTAGCTAAGATTACACAGGACTATGGATATAAGCATAATAAAAAGTGCCCTTTTAAAATTACTAACTTCAATTAAACTGTAGCAACAATGAATGTATTTGTTTTAAAATATTAAATTATAGTCACTGCCATATGTTACCATTTAACCAAATGATTATTCAGTTTCCAGAATTTCTTGTGGGTCATCTAAGAAGGATTTATCCACTATATAGCAAAGGTACAGGCCTCAAAACTGTTATCTTCCTTTGTTGAAGAAAGTGTCCCAAAATGGCAGAGACTCTATATGGCACAACGCCTGTGTATTTTACTCTCCAAATGCTTTTTTAAATCTGTGTGACCTTTGTCTACTGTGTGTGGGTGCTTATCAAATATATAGTCCCTCCTTTTTTTCTAATCATTCCCACAAGATTTTTATAGGCCCTTAATGGAGCTTGTCCCTGATTAGTTATTTGGGAGACGCCTCCTTGGTTGGCTTATTTGGATTTGCATATGTTTTAAACAGTCAACTCGTTTGGCTTTCATACCAGTTTTAATCCATGAGGGGACAGCAGATAACCAGAAATGCAGTCTCACTATCAATACTTACAGCTTAAATATCTCACCTTAAAATGTTTATTTAATATACTATAATTTCTTGTATTAATAGACTTATCTGGTCAGCATATATGCGCCATCTAATACAACCCAGCATGTATTCATAGAGACTAGACATGAGCATATCTCTAGTAATATTTTAAAGTGCATTTAAAGTTGCATTTGATTATTATCCCATATTAATACAAATACAGCATATTTTACATTCAGTACACCTCTTGCTGAATGCACAAAAACATATGACACAATTTATGTACTTGTCAGATGCCTGAAAAAAATAAAAACAATAGGTTATTAATTTTTAAATAAATTGGACTTTTTAAATTGACTGTATAGCCACTTATTATATTCAGTAAATATTTATCTAATATGTTACTGTCAGGCTTTTCATCTCAGATCCACAATTATATACATTTTTATACAATACTGAGGTATATATTAATTAATCTGAGAACTATGTAGATGGTTTGTTATCAAAAGTACATAGCTTAAGATATTTTGAAATCTTGATTCTCAGGCCTTCAACTTCCCATATGTTAGCTGTAACATGAGCCCAGACGCCTATGTGTATCTGAGGTTCAGGGGCAATTTACACCTCAGTGTAAACGGCCATTTCCCTCTGTAAAAATAGGTTTTTTTACGCATACATTTAAGCCTCAAAGGACCCATCTCAGACATCATGTCTGTTTATCCACAGGGGTTCCTGTGATCTAAGTAATGAATTTCTTAGGCTAAATTAATTTAGAGATTTCAATCTGGGAAGGCTATACAACAATAATTCATTTGAAATGACCTCTCTTCTGAGACCGTGATCAAAGGCTCTTGAGATGTGACATTATCTCTTATAGTTTGGGACCAATGTTTGTTCTTTTAAGAAGTCCTGTCTATTTATTTTGTTCTACAAGTCTATAGTTGAGAATAAAAGGGAGGGGTTGATATCACCCATTCCAGTGTTTGTTCACAATGCAGCTAAATCAATTCATAGTAGATATTAGCTAGATGAGATATTAAATTATGTGATATCCAATGCCACTCAGCCATACCCTGACATAAAATCCCCCTTCTAATTGGAATATATGTAGGACACATGTATTGGAATTGGCTTAAAGTCAGTGGTACTTGGTGAGTGTACTGACGGTATCCACCATAGACAGTCTTCTATAAAGAGTGTCCGTTGTTTTTCGATCCTTATCTTTTATGCTCATAACTAGGCATCTTTAAACTACAATATTTCTTTAGTGCATTTGGGGATATGACACTTCATTCTCCCTCTATGACTCGTAGTTGTGATCTAGGATGGCACACTCGTAACTGATTAATATGGACCCATTTATTCATAAAAGTATCATTTTTAGGTATCCTAATTTTATAGGCAAATGGAGAAATTTTGTCAGTAATGAAAAAAGGACCTATCCATGATGGAAGAAATTTTTCTCCTTAAAGTGATGGTAAATGCATCAGTAGTAATAGTACGGAGGTTATGTCAAACTTTTTTGACAGGTGGACACGCCCCTTTCTCCTCCCCTAAACCCGCCCCTTTCCACTCCCACTTTTACGCCCCTTTTTGATATCAATTTGATATAAAATTCACTTTTTGATATCAATTTGATATAAAATTGATATAAAAAGGGGATTTTGATACGAATTTGATATAAAATCGATATTAAAAAAGTGTTTTTAATACGTATTTGATATAAAATTGATATTAAATAGTTTTTTTTATTAGGATTTGGATTAAAAGGTTATAAGAGGTTATTAAGCTTATTTTGATATGGTTGATTAGGAGCTTTATAAAAGACTATAAAGTTTAATGTTATTTTATTAAAAAATGTGTAAATTATACTCTGATATTGTATTCTATTAAAAGGGGGTATAAAATCTTAATATATATATCCTCTATAATGTTCAATAGGTTTAATAAGGCATGTCAGGACTTGCTATGAAAAAAAAAAAAAAAAAAAAAAGATATAAAATGTAATAGGATTAAAAGGGTGTTATAAGAGTGTACAAAACTCAATTGTTTTGATATTTTCTTTTATTAGGAGGTTATAAAAAAATAAAAAATACAAAGTTTGTTAACATTTGTTATAAGATTTCTGTGAATGAAATAATTTAATTCAGTATTGTACATATTATCTTTTCTGTCTTCATGCCAGCACATTGTATGAACTGAATGCACAGGCTACTTATACTGTACGCTCTGACACTTATGTTATTAAAATGCTGACATATCTAATACGTCATTTGTTAAATGACTAATATTTTTTCATAGTCTTTTATAAAGCTCCTAATCAACCATATCAAAATAAGCTTAATAACCTCTTATAACCTTTTAATCCAAATCCTAATAAAAAAAACTATTTAATATCAATTTTATATCAAATACGTATTAAAAACACTTCTTTAATATCGATTTTATATCAAATTCGTATCAAAACCCCTTTTTATATCAATTTTATATCAAATTGATATCAAAAAGGGGCGTAAAAGTGGGAGTGGAAAGGGGCGGGTTTAGGGGAGGAGAAAGGGGCGTGTCCACCTGTCAAAAAAGTTTGACATAACCTCCATACTATTACTACTTGCATCAGTTGTGCAAGACAAATTTCTTTTGCTCTGACCTTAACTAGCACATCGATGTGATTATATAAATAAAAAAACTTTTTTTCACTGTTCGATTCCGTTTTTATTACCCTCTCCGTACAGTCTTATAATCAGCCTCTCTATAATTTTCTCACGGGGCAGCTTTGATTGACAACGCTTTTAGCCAATCATCAGCTCACCATGCGCCCCATGTGAAATATGAAGTGCACGCTCCCGTCCTCTACACTAACTCGCTGCTACTTACTGCGCATGCTCAATTATTACGCTAACTGCGCATTTCTGTATTAGACTATTAGAGCTGAGTGAGTATTCTCATATAGAAATGCACAGTTAGCGTAATAATTGCGCATGCGCAGTAAGTAGCAGTGAGTTAGTGTAGAGGACGGGAGCGTGCACTTCATATTTCACATGGGGCGCATGGTGAGCTGATGATTGGCTAAAAGCGTTGTCAATCAAAGCTGCCCCGTGAGAAAATTATAGAGAGGCTGATTATAAGACTGTACGGAGAGGGTAATAAAAACAGAATCGAACAGTGAAAAAACGTTTTTTTATTTATATAATCACATCAATGTGCTAGTTAAGGTCAGAGCAAAAGAAATTTGTCTTGCACAACTGATGCATTTACCATCACTTTAACCTGATCTCTTCCAAAATTATAAATATAAACGTCATCATTTATTTCATATTCCTTTTTGGACTTTTGAGTCAATAATAGTTTTTAGTGGCAGTTGCAGCCTTTTCTATGTTCCTTTCAAAAAATGAAAAGGCATATTGCATGTGCTTCCTTAGGTTCTCCACACATTGATGCGTATTGGCAGCATTTATCAAGTTCTGGTCTGATGTACGGTATAGTAGATGTTGAGGTAGAACCATTCTTCTACCAGTCATCAACTCAAAAGGTGACATCTTAGTAGCACTACTTGGAGTTGCTCTTAATGTCATTAGGACTAGAGGTCATTTTACATCTACCAGTTTCGCTCACAAACTTTTTGAGGATTTTTACAATGGACTGGTTGTAACGCTCTACACCACCACTATATATGCAATATGGAGCTTTCTTTTGTCCCCTATTATTTTCCACATTTTGGTCATCACTTCGCTAGTGAAGTGGGTTCCCCAATCGGATTTGATTCTCTGGGGTAAACCAAATCTGTAAAACACGTGGTTGATAAGCAATGCTGCACATGTTTCAGCACTATTGTTAGGTGCACTGATGCACTCTACCCATTTAGTGAACAGGCATGTCACTGTTAACATGTATCTGTTGCCTCTTGTTGACCTAGCTACTGGACCAATAAAATCAATTTGTATATCTGAGCATGGCATTATCATCCCCCTTTTCTGCAATTGCGCTCTATGCGTTGGCGCAGTGAGTTGCAACTGTGGCCAGATTAAACAACCTTGACAGTAGGTTTGAACATCCTTCAACATGTGCGGCCAAAAGGCGTAGTCTCACAATATTTCATACATTAGTTTTGCACCACGATGGCCAGATGTAGGAGCATCATGGGCATGTTGAAGCATGCGACCTCTGAACTTTGTAGGTACCACCCATTGCTAGATACCAGTTTTGGAGGTTCTAATTAACAAACCATCCTGTAACTTGAATTGTGATTTGGATTTCATTAAGATTCTAAGATCATCATTGCAAATACAATCATCTTTTGAGATGGGGTTGCTTTCAGGATCTTCTATGTGTTTATAGAAGATGCCTACAATGGGGTCTTCGTTTTGACTAGTGATCAGGTCTTCACTAGGAGAATCCTGACTCCATTGTATCAGTTTAGGCTCACTCTGTTGTTTAGCCTGGTTTCTGGTAATGGCTTATACCTGAATTGCACCCATTAAGTGGTCGATATTAAAGAGTTCTCCAGTTATGGCTCCTTGTTTGGCTAATGAATCCGCAAGATCATTGCCTTCCTTATCAGGACCTTGAACCCTGGAATGACCCTTGGTCTTTATCCAGTGTATGGTTAACCCATTGGACACCACCAGATTGTTAATCTCGCAGAACAACTTGCCATATTTGACTGGTTTGTTTGTTTCTTTTCCAAGTTGGCAGGTATTCAACAAAGCTGTCACGCACATAATTTGAGTCAGTAATGATTACAAATTCATAAATACCTTGTTCAATAGCCATCTCAATGGTTTTTAGAACAGCTACAGTTAGTTCTGCAACTTGACTGGATCTTGGTCCAACGTTGAAACCTACAGAAATGTTTGGGAATCCATTTGCCCAAGTTATACCAATGCCGGAGACTAATCTGCGCTCATTCTCAATAGTGGCATGGTAAGAACAACCATCAACATTTACCCAAGTAATGTTTGACAATGGTCCTCATTGTATATTTTAGACGGGAAAGCAATTGTTCCTCCAGGAAATCATCTTCTAATAACTCTTCCCCATGATCCTTAGCAGTACAGTCGTGGGGCTCAGCAAGTCCCTGTGCAACTGGATTCTTTTTATTTTGCTTGTAGCAAATTTCTAAAGGCCAGCCTTGTAAGGAAAGAGTCCAAGCAGTTATGGGGCTGTTAGACAAATTTCCATCTCTTATTCTCTCACTTTGCAGATATAGCAAAGGCTGGTGGGCCGTTTCTACAATAATTTTTTTGCCCTGTATATAGCTGCGGAAATTTTGTAGAGTCAATACAGTAGATAAGAGTGCTTTTTCACAATAGTTAAATTTTATTTCTACTGGGGATAAAGTTTTACTCGCATAAGCAATGACTTTACTTAAATTATCACGCTTATATCTGTGTAACCTGTCTCTAAGTAAAAAGGTTTACCCCCTTCAGGGTACGCTAAGCAAGGTGCTTGAGTGAGTTTTCTCTTCAGCTCTCTGATGGCTGTCTCTTGAATCTCACTCCAGTACCATTTCATATCCTTCTTTTGAAGAAGTAGCAGTGGTTTAGCTAATTCTGCATAATTATCAATAAATTTGTGAGAATAATTTGTCATACCCAGGAATGATCTCAATTTCTATAAGTTAGTTTGGGTTCTTAGAATTTATTATAGCTTCCACCTTTTTCTTATAAGGATTTAACCCTTCAGAAGTAACTTCATGTCCCAAGAAGTTTACACAAGAGCGGCACCATTGAGCTTTTTGTAGAGATAATTTGACACCTGCCCTTTTAAGTTGGCTGATGACATGTTTAAGCTCTGTGATGTGTTTTTCAAAGTCTGTGCTTTTTATTAAAAGATCATCAACATAAGATAAGGTCCCCCTTTCCAGTGCATCAGGCATAGCCTTGTGCATGAATACAGCAAATTCATGTCCTGAATTTATGTATCCAAACGGGATCCTTTGGAATACATACTGGACCTTTTGGAATGAGAATGCAAGCTTATACTGGTCCTCCTCGTGTACCTTTATAGTCCAATATCCCTGTGTAAATCAATGGCAGTGAATATTTTGGATCCCTGCATCTGTGCTAGGCACTGGTCAATATATGGCACAGGCCAGCCAGACATGTACACTCGTTTGTTTAGCTGTCTTAAGTCAGCACACAAATGCCATTGTCCATTGGGCTTCAGAACACCTAGAATAGGATTGTTATAAGAGCTATGCACCTGTCTGATAATACTTCTTTCTTCCAGGTTCCTTATGATTTCTGCAAGAGAATCATATGAGGCTAAAGGAAGTCTGTATTGTTTAACAAAGACAGGTGGTGCATTGGGATCTGTTTGGATTCTTGCAATGTGCAAGTCTGTAGTCCCACAATTATAAGAATCCCTAGCAAAAATATCCTTGTACTCCATTAGGATTTCTCGTAGCTGTTGGCTTTCATCATCACTGGAACAACTATTAGCTAAGGAGATTTGCTCTTCGACTATTTGCTGAAATCCTGGAATGATTTCAGGCTGCCCTATCTCATAGGCTTCTTCCAACCTAGAGGTGAGATCCCCTTGATTATAATTTACATTGCCACCATGACTCTGGGTGTTGGGGTATTCTTGCTGTTTGATCGGCTGATTAAATACTAGAGAGGCTTCTTCAATTTTACAGATGCCTTCCTCTGAGCTGAAGGGATAAATAGACTGAATTGTAAATAGTCCCTCTGGCATAGATGCAAATGATTGTTCTATTAAATGTTCTTCAGTTAAGTATCCTTCAGGTATTAGCCCAATTACATTATTCTGGAATCCAGAAGTGTAATAACCTCTTTTTACCTGTAAGGGTAAGAGCAATTTATCAGTCCCAGCAGACACCTGCATATTCACAGCATATGGCAATTGCTGGTTTGATTTCAGGGCCGCATTTTCATCCTGAAATACTTCAGGGTCCCCCATTAACCTGCTCCAGAGGCAAAGGTTATTCAAATCTATTTGAATGGCATATCTATGTAAGAGATCATTGCCGATATATATTTGATTATGGGGAGTATTTAAAACTAAAAACAGGTGCTTCGCTGATTTATTACTTATAGAGATTGATAATAATCATTTAGCTGTGACATTATAGCTTTCAGACCGGTCATCCTGGCCATGGACACAGTAGTCTTGGGTTCAGCGATCTGCGCTAATAAACCTTCGCTTATATAGCTAGCTTCCTGTTTTAAGCTCAATTTGGCATACTTGGTTTTCCCAAGGTCATGCACTTGCAAAGGGATAATTAGATCCTCTTTAACTTTCGCAATTTCAGTGAGGAATTGCGAATGATCTCCCCCTTTAGGGGATTTAGGGTCCCCCTTGTGGAGGTGTATGGTTAATACATCGCCGTCTAAGGAAATATTTGCTATCTTTCCAGGCAAAATTTTAAAAGTATTACCATCAGAGCTGCTTAAAGGAGTCTGATCATCTATTTGTAGGATTGTGATTTCAGGTATAGAGTCATTCCTTAAATGAATCTCCACAGCATCTGGTTTCTCTTCCACCACGTGACAATTAATGTCGGGTGCGAGATATACCGGACCGCTCATAATTCATAGGCCTTTTTACTTGTGACCAAATTACATTATTTATGCAATCAATTATGGTGCTTAATCGCTTCAGGAGATCACTACCAATAATTAAACAATCAGTTGGCAGATCCACTATAATGACAGGGTGTCTTATTACCATGTTCCCCAGCCTTAGTTTTAACAATGCTGTACCATAGACTTAGAGAGAGTCACCCCAACACCTATTAGTGAACCATCAAATTCTTTTAGTTTAGGTTTGTGGGGTGTTAGCTCATTTAGCTGTGTGTAGTACCTGTGGGATAAAATAGTTGCCTGAGATCCAGTATCAATTAATCCCATGATAGGGTTAGCATCTGAATCTTGGAGCTCAACTAATACATAATATCTCCCTGCAGTTTCTACCATTTCACACATAAAATTAACATGATAACATATCTGTGGGCTTCGCCACATTTTACCTGTATTCGCCACGTTACCTGATGCAGGAGAATTTTCATGCTCACAATTCACCTCCTCTATAATAGGGCTGATTGGGTTCCTGCATCTGTGGGAATAAGGTTAGGAGAAATCTGCAAAGGAAGAGGTTTGTTAAAGCTTCTAGGCTAAGGTGGCTCATCATCACAGCTAAACCGTCGGTTTCTGGTCTGTAGGGAGAGAACATGATTAGTACCATTATTGACATTTATCATTTAAT
Organism: Bombina bombina; assembly: GCF_027579735.1. Taxonomy (NCBI): domain Eukaryota; kingdom Metazoa; phylum Chordata; class Amphibia; order Anura; family Bombinatoridae; genus Bombina; species Bombina bombina. The sequence continues at coordinate 1,289,506,972 of NC_069500.1, read as the reverse complement.
TTGGTATATCTCTCCCCTCTCTCTCAGGTAAAACTGCAGTATTTATGACTGTGCCTGTGGCCCACTGCTGACCACTGGCTGTACCCCTAAAAAAGGATTGTTATGATGCTGAGCCATCAAAGCTTGACTCATATTAATAAATAGTGTACATAATTGACTTACTTGCGTACTGAGCTTGTCCACTTGAATGGATAAGCCATTTTTACCCATGGACCGATTTTTTGATATCCCAGGGTATTGATTCCTGGATCCTTGGGATCCCTCAGAATCATAGCTATTGTTCCTATTTTGACGTGATTGTCTTTGGGGTTCAACTTGTTCAGCGTTAATGTATTGGGGAGCATTATTTTCTTGGGGTGTCTTGTTACCCTGAGAGTATTTTCGCCACTTTTGGTATTTATTTTTAAGGGGATACCGATTACCTTGTGGGTATTCATCTCTTTGGGGATAATTATCTATTTGGGTATGCCCCCCATTTTGAGTATATTCTCTCTGCATATCAGCCCGTGTTGGGGGTGGGGCAGAGTATAAACTTTGTGGGGAAGGCCGGTTTTCTCAGGCCACTTCCGCATAAGTTTTCTTGTTAGACTCCAAATTGAGGTGGCTAGGTGACACCCTAGTTTCTGCCACAATTTTGGGGCTGGGCCTTTGCTCCCTTTTAACCCCCTGTTCACCGGACTGCTGAATAGAGTATAACTTTGTACTCTCTTTGATCAGCCGGTCCAATGAGCAGTTCTCATCAAAATCTCTAGCTAAGTTAAGTTTGATGTGTGCGGGCAATGCTTCGTAAAATAAATTCACAAATTCTGAGCTTTCAAATATGGGGTAATCTTCGGCCATACTGTATGCACTTTTTAGTACAGAAAGGAATTCTATAGGGCTTTGATTGGCACTACATTTTAAACCATATACAGCTATTTTCGCAGCGGTTTTAGTGCGATATAGCCCAAACTCCTTTTTGCACTGAATTTTTGTTTCACTCCAGGAATGAATATTCATATCCTTTAGTGAAGCAAAGAATTTATGATGTTTACCCTCACATACCCAGGGCAGAAATTCAATTTTTGATTGCTCACTAGTAACATTCATTATGGATAAAGCATTTTCATAAGTCAGTAAGTGGTTAATTATAGAATTGGTTCCCTTGTTGGAAAACGTAGGTACTGCGCCACTTAAAAAAGTAATTATTTTAGGGGTGTCATATACCTTATTAGATGTATCTTGGGCTTTCCTAGGGACCTTCTTGTTAGGGTTGGATTATTCCCTATCTGCCCTTTTACTATGGGGAGACCCCCTACATACGTTAGTACTATGTGGGCTATTTGGGTAGCTGGCTCTGCCCTCTGACTCACTACTAGAGCTTCCCCCCCTCATCTGAAGTATAGCAGTTCCCTGAATTTATAACCTGAGGTGACTGTATATTTGGGAAGTGTATTTCTGACCTAATAGGGGTCCTTTGTTTAAATTCTTCCCTAATTTTCTGCAGTTCATTTCTCATCAATTCTTTAAGGGATTTAAAATTATCTGCATTATCCTCATTGCTAATAGAGGGGTTTTCATTATGACGATACAGCCTTTTTAAACCACTTAACTCTCTTTGGCTTTGTGTGAGTTTTTTATTTCAACCTTGGATTTTGGTTATTAATTTTTAGTTATGCTTATCTAATGTGGCCAGGTCTTGTTTAAATGTACCAATTTCATTTTTGGCTATATTTAAATTTGCTTTGCATTTGCGTGATGAGCGAATATCATCTTCTAGCCCCTGTATTTGCAGTTCCTTTTCTATAAGGAGTGTCGACATTTTGTCAATAATGCATATTACAAGGGGCCAGGATTTGAGTATTAGTTCATCCCGTTTTTTGAGATTTTTGCATTGATTAATTTTTAATAATTCTTGTAACAATTCACTTTTTTCATTCCACCTTCCATCATCAATAGCAATATTTTTAGCCTTAATTGCAAGCATAACCATATAATCATTTAAATCACCCACAATATTACACCTCTTTTTAATGTGGCCTATAATGTCTTAAGGAGATCGCCCTGAGTGAGATGTAATTTTGCTGAACATATTTCACCACTGAGTATAGATTCATTTGATTCACTTCTAGTAACAGACATTATTATTTTGGCTTAGTAATTGGTTAAGTTTAAAACGCTAATACAATTTTGACCAACAAGAGAGAAAAAAAATATTTCAAAATATTAATATTAATTTTGAAATAATAATAATAAATAAAAAAAAATAATTTTTTTTCTAGATAATAATCTCTATTTACTACAAGATATGTTATATCAATATGATAAATATAATAATATTCTAGTGGTTCCTTCAAATAATATGTCAGTATACACCAGGGTTATAATACTATTTATTTATATTATTCTTTAAAACAAACCTCCAATTTAAATGTATATATGAAACAATTGAAATTAATTTAAATTCCTAAATTCTTGAGATTAGTTAAATATATAAACACATTGAAATATATTTATATAGAAGAGAGACTAGATTATGAATTTGTTTTGAATTTAACAGGTTACATAAGGGACACGTCAGATGTAATTAGACAATTGGAAAGCCTTGAATGGCGTGAGGAATACACTTTTGTCACGATCGACGTGGTCTCATTGTACACTTGTATCCCTCATGACAAGGGCATCCAGGCCATTACATTTTTCTTGGATCATTTTTCCAATTATGATGAGGCATTGTTCATTAAGAACTCTGTAGAGTATTTACTCACTCATAATTTTTTCTTGTTTGAGGGGGCTTTCTATCTCCAGAGACGTGGGACAGCGATGGGGGCTAAGTTTGCCCCCTCTTATGCCAACCTATACATGGGTTGGTGGGAGCTGTCCCACTTCTATGGAGATGGAAACCCCTTCAGACAATACATTCATTACTACGGTCGCTATACTGACGACATTTTATTAATTTGAAAGGGTCCAGAAACTCTTCTTGGACAGTTTCTTCTGTATCTTCAAGACAATTCTCTAAACCTCCAATTTACTATGGAGGCTAACAAATCTTCGATTTCTTTTTTGGATATCGAATTGTGTTCCAATTTGGAGACTTTGAGCATTGATATTGAATTGTTTAGAAAGCCAAGTGCAGGGAATACCATTCTAGATGACCGGTCATGCCATCCTAAACACACTATCAACTCTATTCCTAAAAGCCAGTATATTAGGGTTAAACGAAACTGCAGCAATTCTAAGAGTTATCTAAAACATTCTCATGACTTAACTGTTCGATTAATTGAAAGAGGGTACTCTGAGACAGCTCTGGAACAGATCAAAAAAGAGGTTGATCAAGTGGAAAGAAAAGATCTTTTTCAGTCTGATATTTCTAAAAGACAGAGTAGATCCAATAAACTTAAATTCATTACTGCATACAGTGTTGAATATGGCAAAATATGCGATATCGTGCGTAAGGCTCTTCCTATTTTAAATACTGATGAGAGTCTTAAGAGTATATTAGAGGAGGGTACATGTTTCGTATCACGTAAGGCACAAACTTTGGGGAACTTACTATCCCCATCCATGTTGCCTAGAGTACCTTTGAGAACTAACTGGCTTTCTATTAAACCAGGATTTTTCAAATGTGGCTGCAGGAGGTGTAAGCCCTGTTCCTATGCCACTTTTGGAACCACTTTTGTGTCCACTGCTACTAATAAATCTTTTCAGATTAGAGAACATATGACATGTAATTCTTGTTATGTTATTTATCTACTGACGTGCAAGGGATGTTTCAGGCAATATGTAGGTCAAACGACCCGTGCCATGAATGATCGTTTCCTGGAGCATTTACGCTCCATTGAAGACCCGGAGTCTACTACTCCACTATCCCTGCATTTCAAGAGATACCATAACTCTGACAGTTCATTGTTGACATTTTAGGCTATCCAAATGATTCCAAGACACCCAAGAGGAGGTAATCGAGGTTTAATCCTCAGTAAAAGAGAGGTGTTTTGGATTTTTCATTTGGATACCCGTTTACCCACTGGTTTATACTCAGAGTGGGATGTTAAATTATATGTAGATCAGTAATAATATCTATATTAATTTTACACTTGTGTTTATCTAGTATATTATTATTATTATTTATAATTACACTGTCACTTTAAATCTTGTTGGCAAACTTTTTCTTCTTTTCTTTTTCTTTTTTCTTTTTCATTTTTTATTTTTTATTGAACAGGTTACTGGCAATTTAACTTTATAGCATTAATGTAGTGTCTTTTGTTCACTTGACAGGTATCCTGTATACCTGTCAATATCTTTGAAATGTGATGTGCTTTAATACATCCCTCCTTACTGCACACCCACTCTTTAAAGCCATTCCTAAGTCCTTTTTTTCATTGGACAGGTAATTAAATGGGAGTATTTCCTGCATAGTTATAAGGCTTTTTTTCAGTGGGTGAGCAGTATGGTCACTGAGGAATATGTGATTTACTTGCTTGGAAACGCGTCTGACCTGTTTAAACCTTTGACCGGTGGAGCCTGCCACCATACACTATTTGCCATGTAATGTCTTTTGAAATACATTCCATTAAATTCACTGCATTACCAAGTTCCGTGTGCCTCTAGTCTCTATGTGCCGGGTGCGCTGACTACTTGTGCCTGTTAGATTATGAATCGACTATACACGTATGCTGTTATAATAGATAGTCAATTTATGTGCCAATATGTCTGACCTGAAATTTCCTCTTATTTAGCTACAATAATACAAATTCTTTTATATATATATATATATATATATATATGTTCCTCGTTTGAAAGAAGGCACTCACTGGTCTTTAACAAAACAATTTTTTAATTCATCCAATAAATATCAAAAGCAAGTTCATCCACAACGTTTCGGTGTCTTTGTCAAATGATCTTGAAATATCAATATCACAGAATCATCATGTCCCCAAAGTAGAATAAATTGCTCCTTTTCAGAGGATATATATATATATATATATATATATATATATATATATATATATATATATAAATATATATAGATAGATAGATAGATAGATAGAAAGGAAACGAGGAACTCCAAGAGTATTGCCAATGTTGGTTTATTAGAGCAGGTAAGTGAGAGACACAGTCACAGTGTGCAAGGATTAGATCTGGATTAGGATTAGATCTTCATCAGAGATCTACAGGTTTTCACCTGTGGTTAGGTTAAATACAGGTATTGACCAATAATATGTGAGTAAAATCTTTGTTGTCACTAATAGGGGTGGAGAGTAATAATAACAAGCGTGAAATTGATTAAAAATTCTTACAAAGAGTAAATACCTTAAAGTGATAGTGCAAATAAAAATTTAAGTGACAAGTGAGTGATATAAGTATTGGCAATAATGGATATGTTCTTTTGTTTTTTGTGTGGATTTACCTTATTTATACTTATTTATACTAATGAATCAATAGTGATGTCGCGAACCTAAAATTTTCGGTTCGCGAACGGCGGACTCAAACTTCCGGTATTGTTCGCGAATGCGCGAACCGCACAAACTGCCATTGAATTCAATAGGCAGGCGAACTTTAAAGCCTACAAGGACTCTTTCTGGCCACAATAGTGATGGAAAAGTTGTTTCAAGGGTACTAACACCTGGACTGTCGCATGCTGGAGGGGGATCCCTGGCAAAACTCCCATGGAAAATTACATAGTTTATGCAGAGTCTGCTTTTAAGCCATAATGGGCCTAAATCAACTATCATTCCCAAAGTGGCTGTCTCAAAACATCCCGGACAGAAGATAGATTGATAGATAGGATAGATAGATATACATAGATTGATAGTTAGATAGAATCGATAGAAGAGAAATAGATAGATTTGTTAGATATATAATTACCCTAATAAAGTCTAATAATTAAACATGCGTTCTTGGACCCAACTAGCTTGTGTTAATTAGTACTTTTCTTAGCACTTTAATCCCTGTCCCCCCCCCCCCCTATCGGGGGTGTTCTATATGGCCTGCCTGTTTACCCTGAAAAAATATAATAATAAGACATGCGGTCTGGTACCAATTTTAACTAGGTTGTGTTTTAAGTACTACCATTCTTAGCACCTTAATCTCTGTAACTCCCCCTATTTGGCGAGGTCTATACGGCCTGGATGATTACCCACACAAAATATAATAATAAGACATGTGCTCTTGGTCTGCGACCCATGGTAACTATGTTGTGTTAATTAGTAATGTCCTTTCGCATTTTAATAGCTATTACTCATACTCACCCTATCGGTGGAGGTCTATATGGCCTGCATGATTACCCTTACAAAATATAATAACCAAACATATGCTCTGGGACCCATGGTAAGTAGGTTGTGTTAAGTAGTACTGTTCTTTGCAGTTTAATACCTGTTACAACACCAAATGGTGGCAGGTCTATCTGGCCTTCATGATTAGCTGCACCCAAACCCAAAAAAAAGCAGAGTGGTCTTAGACTAACACCCATGGCTAACTCGGTTGTTTCAATTAGTACTATTCTTAGCACTTTCATCCCTGTTATGGGTGGTCTACATGGCCATCATGATTAGCCGAACAAAATACTACAATCCAACCTTTGCTCAGTCTTCATAGGCCCTTCATTGTCTGTATTTTGATAGTACAGTTTTTATTATTTTTATAGCTGATACAACACCGAATGGTGGCAGCTTTATATGGTCTGCATGATTAGCCGCACCCAAAACAAAAATAAATCCAAGCGGTCTTGGATTAACACCCATGGCTAACTCTATTGCTTCAAGTAGTACTATTCTTAGCACTTTCATCTCATCATCCCTGTTACTTCCAGGACTCTCGGTGGTGGTCTACATGGCCATCATGCTTAGCCTAACCAAATACTACAATCCAACCTTGGCTCAGTCTTCCTAAGGCCCTTCATTGGCTGTATTTTGGTAGTACTGATCTTATTAGTTTAATAGCTGATACGACACCGAATGGTGGCAGCTCTATATGGCCTGCATGAATAGCCGCACCCAAAGCCAAAAAAAAGCCAAGCCGTTTTGCACTAACACCCATGGCTAACTCTGTTGTTTCAAGTTCTACTATTCTTAGCTCTTTCATTTCATCCCTGTTACTTCCAGGACTCTCAATGGTGGTGGTCTACATGGCCATCATGATTACCCTCACCAAAATATAACAACAATACGTGTGTGCAGGGAACCATGGTAAGCTTACTTCCTTTCGCAAAATCGAGTATAACAGTTGCAGGCAGAGGTTCTGACGCTGCATTATGGCTGCACCTCTCCCTAAAAGAGGCATGCATTACAGAGTCTGTGGGCATGTATGCAAAGAGCTGGCCTGCCTAAAAAGAGGAGCAAGGCTGTACAGGTTATTCTCCTTCAGCCGTTTTATACGCTGTCCCACGGCCACGACCCTCAACAACCACAACAGAATGAAACACCACATATGCCATCCTTTTGAACAACCGAGTACAGGTATGGCATTGATTTTAGTTACACAGCGATATTTATTATGAACCGTGAAATTGAAAACAAAAACATGATTGGACACCCAGTATAGTACAGGTCATTCTCCTTCGGCCTTTTTAGAATAGTGTTCCGGACCCCAAACAAAAACAACAGCAGGAAAGAGGACATATGGCATCCTTTTGAACAATAGATGACAGGTAAGGCATAGATTTTACAAAGCCATAGATAATTTTTTTGCAACTGTGAAATAAAAAAAAAACATTGATTGGACACCCAGTACACTTATTTATCCTCAGGCCTTTTTAATAAGAGGGTCCCGGAGCCTCAACCGAAACAACAGCATGAAAGAGGAGATATGTAATTCTTTTGAATAATAGATTACAGGAAAGGCATTGATTTTAGAAACCTACAGATCATTATTTGCAACCGTGAAATAGAAAAAAACATTGATTAGACACCCAGTACACTTATTTTTCCTCAGGCCTTTTTAATAAGAGGGTCCCGGAGCCTCAACCGAAACAACAGCATGAAAGAGGACATATGTCATCCTTTTGATTAATAGATTACAAGAAAGGCATTGATTTTAGAAACCCACAGATCATTATTTGCAACCGGGAAATAGAAAAAACATTGATCAGAGATCATATATATGACCCGGGAAATAGAAAAAAACATTGATTAGACACCCAGTACACTCATTTATTCTTAGGCCTTGTTAATAAGAGGTTCCCGGAGCCTCAACCGAAACAACAGCATGAAAGAGGAGATATGTCATCCTTTTGAATAATAGATTACAGGAAAGGCATTGATTTTAGAATCCCAGAGATCATTTATATGACCCAGGAAA
>NC_069500.1:1289435708-1289498595 GCF_027579735.1 Bombina bombina | reverse complement strand
AAGAGACAAACTGGGCGAATTCTGTAAATTTTCAAAGTAGGGGAAAAAAAGGTTATAAAAATGTAATTGTTGTATTTCTTAAGCCCTCATTCCTCATCAATACAAGTCCAGTTTGGTATATCAAACTACTTTAACATAGTTATCAGTATGTATTTCAAGTAAAAGTATTTTTCCCAGTGTTACTTATGTCTTATAATGTGGGGATTGTGGTGCTGCAGTTCATTTACCAAGCTGCCCAGTGATGTAGGGTCTTTTTTTTTCTTTGGTCCCTCTTGTTACAACTTTCTGATTCATAATATTTTGTTACTTTTTGTACCTGTTTTGTCAGCAATCTTGTTATAGTACAACAATTGACAACTTATTTCCATTTTTTTTTATCCCATCCCAGTAAAAACTATTATTATGCAAAAAAAAAAAAAGAGGACATATGGCATCCTTTTGAAAATTAGATTACAGGAAAGGCATTGATTTTAGAAACACAGAGATCATTAGTTGCAACCGTGAAATCTAAAAAAACATAGATTATAAACCCAGTACACTTCTTTATCCTTAGGCCTTTTTATCAGAGGCTCCCGGAGCCTCAACCAAAACAACAGCATGAAAGAGGACATATGGCATCCTTGTGACTAATAGATTACAGGAAAGGCATTGATTTTAGAAACCCTGGGATAATTTGTTGCAACCGTGAAATCTAAAAAAAGATTGATTAGACACCCAGTACACTTCTTTATCCTTAGGCCTTTTTAGCAGAGGCTCCAGGACCCTCCACAAAACCAGCAGCATGATAGAGGACATATGGCATCCTTTTGAAAATTAGATTACAGGAAAGGCATTGATTTTAGAAACCCGGAGATAATTTGTTGCAACCGGGAATTTGAATCAAACAAATGATTTGATGGACAGCCAGTACACTTCTTTCTCCTTCGGCCTTTTTATAAGAGGGTCCAGGACCCTCAAAAAAAAGACCAGCAGGAAAGAGGACGTATGGCATCCTTTTGAACAATAGAGTACAGGTACAGCATTGATTTTACAAACCCAGAGATAATTTTTGACAAATGTGAAATAGAAAAAAAAATTGAGTGGACACCCAGTACACCTCTTTCTCCTTAGTCCTTTTTATAAGAGGGTCCAGGACCCTCAAACAAAATACCAGCAGGAAAGAGAACATATGGCATCCTTTTGAACAATAGAGTACTGGTACGGCATTGATTTTAGAAACCCACAGATAATTTTTTTGAAAAGTTAAATAGCCCCAAAAATCATGCTTGGACTCCCACTCCAGGTCGTTCTCCCTCAGCTTTTTTATAAGAGGGTCCAGCACCCTCAACAGAAACTACTGCAGGAAACACCACCACATATGCCATCCTTTTGCACAAGCGAGTACAGGTATGGCATCCATTTTAGAAACCCAGAGATAATTGAGAGGAACCAGGAACATTTTTCTAAAAATTTGATGGGCCACCCATTACAGGTCGTTCTCCTTCAGCCTTTTTATACCATGGGCCACGACCCACAACAGGCACAACAGCATGAAACACCACATATGCCACCCTTTTGCACAATAGAATACAGGTATGGCATAGATGGAACACGGAGATAATTTAGAGCAACCAAGAGATGGATAAAAATGCTTGGTCGGTCCTCCTTCAAATTTGTGGCATTTTGCATTCAATTTAATGGTCCACCAAATATGAGTGGTTTGCTAATGCTAAGTTGTACAATTCGTAACAGTTTAATCACTATTGTTATGTGCCTTATTGTTTTTATTTGAGTTTTGTACCCACAGAGCTGCAGTAGAGGCCAGAAAAATTAGGAATATACAAATGACTGAAAAAAATGGGTATTGTTGTAGCAACTGCTGTAGCAGCGGCCAGAAAAATTGATGTTTGTAAAAAATTTAACAAGTGCCCTAAAAGCTTGTGGCTTGAACACTAGTTGTTGGCGGATAAGTCAAGCAAGTCCTCCGGCTTTATAACCAAAAAAAAAGGCCAGCCTGTGTACCAGTTGTAGCCCAAGCCAGCTCATCTCATCATCAGGCCTTTTTTATTCAAATGTATTGCCCAATGTCAGTCCCTTCGGGATCCAGCCCTCATTCATTTTTATAAAAGTGAGATAGTCAAGGCTTTTTTGACCTAGGCGACTTCTCTTCTCAGTGACAAAACCTCTTGCTGCACTGAAAGTCCTTTCGGACAGGACACTTGAAGCGGGGCAGGCCAGAAGTTCCATTGCAAATTGGGATAGCTCAGGCCACAAGTCCAGCCTGCACACCCAGTAGTCAAGGGGTCCATCGCTCCTGAGAGTGTCGAGATTCGCAGTTAAAGCTAGGTAGTCTGCTACCTGTCGGTTGAGTCTTTCTCTAAGGCTGGATCCCGAAAGGCTCTGATGGTGCATGGGAGTTAAAAAGGTACGCATGTTCTCCATCAACAAGACGTCAGGAAAGTGTCCAGTCCTTGCCGCCGTGGTCGTGGGAGGAGGAGGATTAATTTTATCTCTTCCCCTGTTACATTCCCGTGGTGCTGTGACATCACCCTTATACGCTGTGTAAAGCATAGTTTTTAATTTATTATGAAAATGCTCCATCCTTTCCGACTTGCGGGAATTTGGTAATATTTCAGGCACTTTATGCTTATACCGGGGGTCGAGGAGCGTGGACACCCAGTACAGGTCGTTCTCCTTCAGCTTTTTTATACGAGGGTCCCCAACAGGCACGACAGCATGAAAGAACCCATTTGAACAAGGTTGGATGCCGAGCTAATCATGTCCCGTTCCTCCTCCTCACTGATCTCACTGATGGTATCTTCTTCCCCCCAGCCACGTACAACACCACGGGTACCAGAGAGGTGACAACAATGAGCACCCTGGGATGCCTGTTGTGCTCTGTCTTCCTCCTCCTCCTCCTCAAAGCCACATTCCTCCTCTGACTCCTCTTCCTCACAATCCTCTTCCTGCGTTGCCTCAGGTCCAGCAAACGATGCTGATTCGGATGTTTGTGGGGGTGATGGACACCACAACTCTCCCACTTCCTCTTCATGCTCATCTACTGCCTGATCCAGCACTCTTCGCAGGGCACGCTCCAGGAAGAAAACAAATGGTATGATGTCGCTGATGGTGCCTTCGGTGCGACTGACAAGGTTTGTCACCTCCTCAAAAGGATGCATGAGCCTACAGGCATTGCGCATGAGTGTCCAGTAATTTGGAAAAAATATCCCCAGCTCCCCAGAGGCTGGCCTAGCACCCCGGTCATACAAATACTCATTAACAGCTTTTTCTTGTTGGAGCAGGCGGTCAAACATTAGGAGTGTTGAATTCCACCGTGTCGGGCTGTCGCAAATCAAGCACCTCACTGGCAGGTTGTTTCAACGCTGGATATCGGACAAGTGCGCCATGGCCGTGTAGGAACGCCTGAAATGGCCACACACCTTCCTGGCCTGCTTCAGGACATCCTGTAAGCCTGGGTACTTATGGACAAATCGTTGTACAATTAGATTACACACATGTGCCATGCACGGCACATGTGTCAACTTGCCCAATTTCAATGCCGCCACCAAATAACTTCCATTGTCAGAAACAACCTTGCCAATCTCCAGTTGGTGCGGAGTCAGACACTGATCCACCTGTGCATTCAGGGCAGTCAGGAGTGCTGGTGTGGTGTGACTCTCTGCTTTCAGGCAAGTCAACCCCAAGACGGCGTGACACTGCCATACCCGGGATGTAGCCTAGTACCTGGGGAGCTGGGGGGGGGTGCCATAGATGTGGAGCAAGACGCAGAAGTTGAAGAGGACTCAGCAGAGGAAGAGGTTATGGAAAAGGATGGAGTAGGAGGAGTAGAGGAAGTAGCAGCAGGCCTGCCTGCAATTCGTGGCGGTGTCACCAACTCTTCTGCAGAGCCACGCATTCCATGCTTGTCAGAAGTCAGCAGGTTTACCCAATGTGCAGTGTAGGTGATATACCTGCCCTGACCATGCTTTGCAGACCAGCTATCCGTGGTCATATGGACCCTTGCCCCAACGCTGTGTGCCAGACATGCCATAACTTCCTTTCTCACAACAGAGTACAGGTTTGGGATTGCCTTTTGTGAAAAGAAATTTCTGCCAGGTACCTTCCACTGCGGTGTCCCAATAGATACAAATTTTTTGAAAGCATCAGACTCCACCAGCTTGTATGGTAAAAGCTGGCGGGCTAAGAGTTCAGACAAGCCAGCTGTCAGACGCCGGGCAAGGGGGTGACTTTGAGAAATTGGCTTCTTACGCTCAAACATGTCCTTGACAGACACCTGACTGTGGGCAGATGACCAGGAACTGCTACGTAAGAGAGACTGAGTGGAGGATGGTTGAGAGGGGGCAAGGAGGACAGCACTGGTTGACGTGGCTGAAGATGATGGAGCAGGAGGAGGAGCGCGGCTTTCACTTTGTGTGCTGCTTCTACTCATGTGTTCTTCCCATTGGCCTTTGTGATGGGAGACCATGTGCCTTCGCAAAGCAGTTGTACCTAGGTGGATGTTGGACTTCCTACGACTCAGTTTCTTTTGGCACAGGTTGCAAATGGCATCGCTGTTGTCAGAGGCAGACACACAAAAAAATTGCCACACTGCTGACGGCATTCTGGTGGTGGCAACAGCATGCGTTGATGGGCGTCGGCGTGCTGTCTGGATGACCCCTGGTGACGATGCATGCTGTCTGACTGTGCCACTAGCTCCTTGAGACGACCTCCCCGTGCTTCCAAATCGTCTCCTCCTCCTCTCTGTCTCCCCATCTGAACTTTCCCCCTCTTCTTCTTCTCTTCTAGCAGGCACCCATGTGACATCCACCGACACATCATCATCAACCGCTTCACTTGTATCTGAAACATCAAGAAAGGAAGCAGCAGCGGGTACAACATCATCATCATCATCACACCGTACCTCCATGTCGGTAATGCTGCCTGACTGAGACTGATCACTATTATCTATATCCTCTGTCAATGATGGTTGCGCATCACTCATTTCTTCCAAATGATGTGTCAATAACTCCTGTGACAGATCAAGTGAAGCGGCTGTGGTGCTAGTGTTGGTGGTGGCGACAGGCGGGGGAGTGGCACTGGTCACTTGAGACCTGCCCAAAGCACAGCTGGACTTAGATGGTGCGTCAAGGTTAGGAGGACTAGCAGCGGAAGCTGAAGAAGATTGGGTGTCCTGTGTTAGCCATTCAACTAGGTCCTCCTCAGAAGTTTTTGCGTCCCCCCTGGCACCCGGCGTCTGAACAATGTGCATATTTGTAGGGTCTAAAGGAATCACAGCACCACGACCACGACCACGGAACCTGCGGGGTGGCCTGCCTCTGCCTGTCATTTTTTTTAAATGGACACTAACAATACTATTACACCAATTGAGTGGTGGCACTGTGAAAGTGGGCACAGTATACGCTGTGAGACTGACAACAACAAAAAAGACAGATGTTTTAAAAATCACAAATTGTTAATTTTTTAAAATATTACAAGTACTGTGGCAACAAATATGATTGTTTGGCACACACGCTGGGAGAAAGGAAACTGCAATTCAATGGCACTAGGAGACTGAAGAATCACAGTCAAAACAGTTATGATTAACAAAAATTCCAATCCTGTTACAATAAATATGAGTGGTGGTACTAATTGGCTAGTTGGGACTGGCACACAGGCAGGCAGGCAGGAGGAAAATGCAATTCAAGGGCACTAGTAGACTGCAGATTGACAGTCAAAACAGTGATGATTGACAAATTTTGCAATACTGTTAAAAGAAATATGATTGCTGGCACTAATTGGATAGTTGGGCCTGGCACACTGGCTGGCAGGCAGTAGAAAAGTGCAATTCAATGGCACGAGCAAACTGAGGATTAAGATCAACAATCAAAAAAATGTTAATTTTAATTAGTAACTATACTGTAGACAACAATTATGATTGGTGTAAATAGTTGGCAAGATGGCCTGGCACAAAAGGCTGGCAGACAGGAGGTAAATGCAATTCAAGGACACTAGGAGACTGATTACTGACAGTCAAAACAGTAATGATTGACAATTTTTGCAATACTGTTAAAAGAAATATGATTGCTGGCAATAATTGGCTAGGTGAGCCGGGCACACAGCAGGCTGCAAGGCAGGAGGAAAGTGCAATTCACTGGCACCAGCAAACTGAAGATTCACAAAAACTATTAACAAAAATTATAATTTTTCATTACTAAGAATACTGTCACAACAAATATGATTGGTGTAAATATTTTTCAAGTAAGCCTGGCACACAGGCTTGGAAGGCAGTAGAAAAGTGCAATTCTAGGGCACGAGCAAACTGAGGATTAAGATCATCAACAATCAATAATTTTTTTAATTTTAATTAGTAGCTATACTGTGACAAAAAATTATGATTGGTGTAAATAGTTGGCAAGACGGCCTGGCACAAAAGGCTGGCAGGCAGGAGGTAGATGCAATTCAAGGACACAAGGAGACTGATTACTGACAGTCAAAACAGTGATGATTGACAATTTTTGCAATACTGTTAAAAGAAATATGATTGCTGGCAACAATTGGCTAGGTGGGCCTGGCTCACAGCAGGCTGCAAGGCAGGAGGAAAGTGCTATTCAATGGCACCAGCAAACTGAGGATTCACAACAACTATTAACAAAAAAAATTATTTTTAATTATTAGAATACTGTCACAACAAATATGATTGGTGTAAATATTTTTCAAGTAGGCCTGGCACACAGGCTTGGAAGGCTGTAGAAAAGTGCAATTCTAGGGCACGAGCAAAATGAGGATTAAGATCATCAACAATCAAGAATTTTTTAATTTTAATTAGTAACTATACTGTGACAACAATTATGATTGGTGTAAATAGTTGGCAAGACGGCCTGGCACAAAAGGCTGGCAGGCAGGAGGTAAATACAATTCAAGGACACTAGGAGACTGATTACTGACAGTCAAAACAGTGATGATTGACAATTTTTGCAATACTGTTAAAAGAAATATGATTGCTGGCAATAATTGGCTAGGTGGGCCGGGCACACAGCAGGCTGCAAGGCAGGAGGAAAGTGCTATTCACTGGCACCAGCAAACTGAGGATTCACAACAACTATTAACAAAAATTTTAATTTTTAATTACTAAGAATACTGTCACAACAAATATGATTGGTGTAAATATTTTTCAAGTAGGCCTGGCACACAGGCTTGGAAGGCAGTAGAAAAGTGCAATTCTAGGGCACGAGCAAACTGAGGATTAAGATCATCAACAATCAAGATTTTTTTAATTTTAATTAGTAACTATACTGTGACAACAATTATGATTGGTGTAAATAGTAAGCAAGACGGCCTGGCACAAAAGGCTGGCAGGCAGGAGGTAGATGCAATTCAAGGACACTAGGAGACTGATTACTGACAGTCAAAACAGTGATGATTGACAATTTTTGCAATACTGTTAAAAGAAATATGATTGCTGGCAATAATTGGCTAAGTGGGCCGGGCACACAGCAGGCTGCAAGGCAGGAGGAAAGTGCTATTCACTGGCACCAGCAAACTGAGGATTCACAACAACTATTAACAAACATTTTAATTTTTAATTATTAAGAATACTGTCACAACAAATATGATTGGTGTAAATATTTTTCAAGTAGGCCTGACACACAGGCTTGGAAGGCAGTAGAAAAGTGCAATTCGAGGGCACGAGCAAACTGAGGATTAAGATCAACAATCAAAATTTTTTTAATTTTAATTAGTAACTATACTGTCTGTGACAACAATTATGATTGGTGTAAATAGTTGGCTAGACGGCCTGGCACAAAAGGCTGGCAGTGGCAGGCAGGAGGTAAATGCAATTCAATGGCACTAGGAGACTGAATATTTGCAGTCCAAAAAAATTATGATTTTTATTTTTTTATATACTGTTACAAGAATTGTGATTGGTGCCACTAATTGGCTAGTTGGGCCTGGCACACAGGCTGGCAGATATGAGTTGTGGATGGTAGGTAGGGCAGCAATTTAACACAGTATGCTGTCTAAGTGACAAAAACACAGGCCTGATAGAAAATTAAGTTAGATTACACTAGCAAAATATTTTAAAATTTTAGATTTTAATATTAAAATTATGTTAAGAAGTGCAATGCACATATGACTCTATGAGTGGTCGCACTGGCTGGCTGCTACGTAGGGCAGCAATTAATAACAGTATGCTGTGTAAGTCAGATAGACAGTTAGACACAGGCCTGATAGAAAATACAATTAGATTACACTAGCATAATGATTTAAAGACTTTTTTTTGGAAATTTAAAGAAAAAGGTTAAGCACATACATATGAGTCGTGGCTGATAGCCTTGGAAGGGCAGCTATTTAAAACAGTAGGCTCTGTAAGTCGGATACACACATGCCTGATAGAAAATACTATTAGATTACACTAGAAAAATTATTTAAATTATTTTTCGGGGGGGGGGGGGGAATTAAAAAAAGGTTAAACACATATGAGTCGTGGCTCATAGACTAGGGATGGCAGCAAGTAAACACAGTAGGCTCTGTATGTCAGCAAAACACACAGGCCGGATAGAAAATTATATTAGATTACACTAGCAAACAAATTTCAACTTTTTTTTTTTATATTAAAATTAAGGTGAAGAAGAAAAGATATGAGTGCTGGGTGGCTGCCTGGCACAGACCAATTAACCAAAAGACTGAAAAAAAATGAGGTATATTAATGCTGAGTGAGCCTGACAGACACAGGCATGATAGTAAATGTAATTAGATTACACTAGCAATTTTTTTATTTATTTTTTTTAAATTTAAAATAATGTTATAAACGGATATTAACACTGGTGGCTGCTGGCAGGCACAGAGCAATGAACCAGAGTATATGCTGTGTGACACTGGCCTGATAGAAAATGAAAAAAAATTACACTAGAAAAATAATTAAATTTTTTGGTTAGTTAAATTTAAACTAATGTTGTTAGGGAGATATCAGTGATGGCAGTAGTCACAGCATATGCTGTGAGCCTTAAACACACAGGCTGAAAGCCAGGCAAATGCTAATAAAAAAAAACGAAAAAAAAAAAAAAAACGGCACGAAATATAGCCCTAAAAAGGGCTTTTTGGGGTGCTGTGCTTGCAGCAGAGATGAGTGGAGTCCTTATGGACTGTAAATACACTAGCCTAGCTATGTTTTTACTATTAATGTCAGGAGCAAAAACACAACACGTCCTCTCATTAAGAAAGCAAGGTCGTTATGAGTCTAAAATGGCTGATTCCGAGTAGCTGGGAGGGTCTGTGAGGGAGTGTCTGATGTTAATTGGCTCTAATGTGTCAGGAGGCTGTGACATAAAGGGTCAAAGTTTCCACAATGATGACACATAGGGGCGGATAACACTTTTGTCCGGAGAGACTTGACTTATTACAGAGGATACCGTTTTGATCAGGGGTGAGAGGGTAAATAGCCTTTGTTGTATCCAATTGTTGTTGGTTCTTTAATTCAGTGCTATCAGGTGAGAGTACACCGATTATGGATGTAACGGGAACTATTGTTGAGTTGGGAGGAGCTGGGGAAGGCTTAATATCTTTTCGAGACAGAGCGTCCGCCTCACCGTTTCTTGATCCAGGTCGATATGTGATGGTGAAATTGAATCGTGAAAAGTACAAGCTCTACCTGAGCTGACGAGCTGACAAAGTACGACTAGTTTGAAGATATTGTAGGTTTTTATGGTCCGTATAAATTACTATTGGATGTTCTGCGCCCTCCAGCAAATGACTCCACTGGTCAAATGAAGTCTTAATTGTGAGAAGCTCCTTTTCCCCACTGGATAGTTGAGTTCAGCAGGTGTAAGGAGTCTGCAGAAGTAACACACTGGGTGCAAAGGATCTTTTGGTAAGAGTCTCTGGGATAGTATAGATCCGATGGCGTATTCGGACGCTTCCACTTCCCATACGAATTGTGCTTTGCTGTTGGGAATGTGCAGTTCTGGGGAAGTGACAAATAGAGATTTAAGGAGTTCAAATGCCTTTTGAGTTTCTGGAGTTCAGATGAATGGCTTAGAGGTCCTAGTCCGGTTAGTGAGTGGCCTAGCAATGGCTGCAAAATTGCAGATAAAGCGCCTGTAAAAATTGGCGAAGCCTAAAAACCGCTGGACTTCTTTTATGTTGGAAGGTATAGGAAGGTATAGGCCATGTGGTGATGGCAGAGATTTTACTATCCTCCATAGATATCCTGCTATTGCTAATGTGATAGCCAAGGAATGATACTTCATTTACATGGAAGAGACACTTCTCTAACTTGACATACAGCTTATGTGTCTGTAATCTGGATAACACTAACCTGACGTGTTTGACATGTTCAGAGAAAGAGGAAGAATAGATAAGAATATCGTCTAGATAGACCACCAGGAAAGTGTCGAGGATGTCCCTAAAGATATCATTAATGAAATTCTGGAATGTTGCCGGAGCATTACACAACCCAAATGGCATAACTGTATATTCGAAAAGACCATACCTGGTCCTAAATGCAGTCAGCCACTCGTCTCCGGACCTTATTCTTACAAGGTTGTAGGCGCCCCTAAGATCAAGTTTAGTTAAAATAGTGGCGCCTCTTAACCTCTCAATTAACTCAGGAATGAGAGGCAAAGGGTACCTGTTCTTTTTAGTACGCTTGTTTAATTCCCGATAATCTATTATTGGACGTAAAGACCCATCCTTGTTTTTCACAAAAAATATGCCGGCACCGGCAGGGGAGGTGGAAGGGCGAATAAAACCTTTCTTTAGATTATCAGTGATATAGGTTTTTAAATGAGCCAATTCAGGTCTAGAAAGAGGATAGATGTGGCCATAGGGAATGGTTGCCCTGGGAAGTAAGTCTATGGGGCAATCGTAAGGCCTATGTGGGGGCAACGACTCGGCTTCTGTTTTATTGAAGACAGCAGAAAAGTCAAGATATTGTGTAGGAATAGGAGATGAAGAAGTAGTGAACAAGTGAGTGTTTGGAAAACAAGTTGAGACACAGTAGGGAGAGGATAATGAAATGGTGAGGGTATCCCAATGTACCACAGGTTGGTGTAGTTGAAGCCAAGTGATTCCCAGAACAATAGGGTAAATGGGAGAAGAAATAATGTCAAAGGAGATAGTTTCAGTGTGACCAGGTGGAGAGGAAACGAGTAAAGGAATAGTCTGTTGAGACACTGGACCATATGCTAAATGCGAACCATCAATGACTTTTATAGGCAAAGGTGTGCTTTTAAACTGAAAGGGTATTTTATTTAATTCAACCAAACGTAAATCAATAAAGTTGGCGCAAGCGCCTGTATCGATGATGGCGTTACACTCTATCCTGTGTCGGTCCCACTGCAAAAGCAAGGGAATGGTAAGGTAAGCTGTAGCAGTGTTTTTTGTGTGGAAACAATGTTTTATGTTACGGATCTTACCTATCTTCTGCTTTAGTAATAGAGGGCACTCCTTAACTGCATGACCAGTACCTGCGCAGTACATACATAAATTCGCAGTTCGGCATCTAGCCTTTTGCTGCGGGGTAATTCGACCCCTAATAAAACTGATGTCCATGGGTTGGTCGGACGGTGGACCAACGGTTGGAGGAGTTGGCAGTACCCTGCAAACTGGTGCTGTAGATGGGCTTCTTTCCTGCTTCCTCTCTCTAAGGCGTCTGTCAATTGTAATCGTGAGGGCATAAAGGTCGTCAAGACGATCCGGTATACCAATCCTGGCGAGCTCATCCTTAATCTCCTCTGCAAGTCTGAGACGGTATTGTTTTTTTAGAGACACCTCATTCCAGAGGGAATCTCTAGCCCAGATTCTAAATCTGGTAATGTACTCTTCTACCGGTGCTTTGGACTGCTTTAAGTTCCTAAGTTTACTTTCTGCAGTTATTTGACGGTAGGGGTCATCGTAGAGGCCTGATAATGCCTTTAGGAAAGCATCCAGGGAATTTAGAATGGGGTCCTGGGTCTCATAAAAGGAGTCGACCCAGGCCCTGGGTTCTCCCCTGAGATAGGAGAGTATGGTTAGAACCTTGGACCTATCAGTTGCATATGTCCTAGGACGAAGGTCAAAAAGAAAGAGGCATGCATTCCTAAACTGCCTAAATGTGGAACGATCTCCAGAGAATTTCTCCGGGTAGGAGACTTGGGGTTCTGCTTGATGATCAGTTCCAGAGTTCCTATTTGACAGTGCTTCCCTTAAACAGGCTTTGAGACTCTGGTTTTCTACCTGCAGCTCTCTAAAAGCCTTTGTCAGACTATCCAAACGCTGATTGAGGGTATGGATTTGTGAAGTCAGGTCACTGGGCTCCATTATCTAATGTGGATTTTACGGCTGGTTTATTATGTAATGATCAGCAATTTGATTGCTGTTTCTTTAGTCTGATTATGAGTATTCTCTGGTAAATAGTTTGTATGTATCATGTGATTAAGTCTGTCTGCTAGTGAGGAGACAGAGTCTTAATCACCTGTATTAATGTAGCCCGGAATATTCACCTCAAAATTATAAGTAGTAAGATCAGGTGAATTATGTCTGGGTCTAGAGATAAGTTTGTACTATGTAAACTGTTAGATAATAAGTAGCAGCTTATATAGGTTTGTGACAGATAAGTGAGGTCCCCTTTAAGGTAATACTGTGCCTTTAAATAATACACCTTGCGGTAAAGATAAGTTCACAGTGTGGAGTATAATGTTTCAGCTTGCTGGCCCTTTAAATAATACACCTTGTGTAAAGATAAGTTCACAGTGTTAAGTATACTGTTTCAGCTTGCTGGGCCTTAAAATAATACACCTTGCGGTAAAGATTTGTAAACAGTGTTAAGAATACTGTATCAGCTTGCTGCGATGTTAAACAATACGGCAATGCTAACACTTGTATACGGAACCTGGCTCAAGCAGCTGTGTGTGTGCAGCCTCTCTGATCCTCTCTGCAGATTGCGGGCTGTGTCCGTTAGACTGGAAGTTGTTAGAGCGGCGTGTGTGCTGCAGTTGCAACAGGTGACTTCTGCCTTAGATGAGAAGTAGCTTCAGTTTGAGGGAGACAGAGCTAATCACAGAACAAGTGATACTCTGTTTTAGACAAGTAACAAGAAAGGCTGAAGAGTGAGTGGGTATCAACCTTCAATAAACCAGCAAAGGTGTATGGGAAATGGAAAGCTTTTAAAGGAAAAGAGAGCCAGATAATTGATTCTTAAGGTGGTATGTGAGATGTAGTAACATGAGTTAAGGTGGAACTGAGGAGTTCATGACAGGGAATAAGTTCTAAATATATTAACTCTGAGCTCAAAGCCATATTTCTATATAAGTGGTATTATCTATCCTAAAGAAAAGATTCTTTGCTCATTCCAATATTTAGCTAATAATTTCATGGGTAACATTGAAGAAGATGAAAAATTGAATAGCTTGTGTACATTGGGAACAATTCTGGCTATATGTGTATGTAGTGAATACTAGTAAACTGCCTCTTGTGTCCCAATATTAAAATAGTCCTATAGTACGGGGTATAAAAAGTTTGTAAACTAATAACCTAAGTGCTCCATTGGAGCTGTAGCACTGTTCAGAATATATTAGGGGACAGTAGTGCTGGGAACACTATAATGTCCTAGGATTGGAGTTGATATTCGAGTAAAGATGTGCTGTGATAGATGCTATATCTTGGTTAGAGCTATAAGAGATAATGTATAGAGTGATAAAAAACTGGATGTAAACTGAAAAAGATGAAGTTGGTAAAAAATATATAGTGTAAAATAATGATAAAAAAACAAAGAAAATACAGGGAGTGCAGAATTATTAGGCAAATGAGTATTTTGACCACATCATCCTCTTTATGCATGTTGTCTTACTCCAAGCTGTATAGGCTCGAAAGCCTACTACCAATTAAGCATATTAGGTGATGTGCATCTCTGTAATGAGAAGGGGTGTGGTCTAATGACATCAACACCCTATATCAGGTGTGCATAATTATTAGGCAACTTCCTTTCCTTTGGCAAAATGGGTCAAAAGAAGGACTTGACAGGCTCAGAAAAGTAAAAAATAGTGAGATATCTTGCAGAGGGATGCAGCACTCTTAAAATTGCAAAGCTTCTGAAGCGTGATCATCAAACAATCAAGCGTTTCATTCAAAATAGTCAACAGGGTCGCAAGAAGCGTGTGGAAAAACCAAGGCGCAAAATAACTGCCCATGAACTGAGAAAAGTCAAGCGTGCAGCTGCCAAGATGCCACTTGCCACCAGTTTGGCCATATTTCAGAGCTGCAACATCACTGGAGTGCCCAAAAGCACAAGGTGTGCAATACTCAGAGACATGGCCAAGGTAAGAAAGGCTGAAAGACGACCACCACTGAACAAGACACACAAGCTGAAACGTCAAGACTGGGCCAAGAAATATCTCAAGACTGATTTTTCTAAGGTTTTATGGACTGATGAAATGAGAGTGAGTCTTGATGGGCCAGATGGATGGGCCCGTGGCTGGATTGGTAAAGGGCAGAGAGCTCCAGTCCGACTCAGACGCCAGCAAGGTGGAGGTGGAGTACTGGTTTGGGCTGGTATCATCAAAGATGAGCTTGTGGGGCCTTTTCGGGTTGAGGATGGAATCAAGCTCAACTCCCAGTCCTACTGCCAGTTTCTGGAAGACACCTTCTTCAAGCAGTGGTACAGGAAGAAGTCTGCATCCTTCAAGAAAAACATGATTTTCATGCAGGACAATGCTCCATCACACGTGTCCAAGTACTCCACAGCGTGGCTGGCAAGAAAGGGTATAAAAGAAGAAAATCTAATGACATGGCCTCCTTGTTCACCTGATCTGAACCCCATTGAGAACCTGTGGTCCATCATCAAATGTGAGATTTACAAGGAGGGAAAACAGTACACCTCTCTGAACAGTGTCTGGGAGGCTGTGGTTGCTGCTGCACGCAATGTTGATGGTGAACAGATCAAAACACTGACAGAATCCATGGATAGCAGGCTTTTGAGTGTCCTTGCAAAGAAAGGTGGCTATATTGGTCACTGATTTGTTTTTGTTTTGTTTTTGAATGTCAGAAATGTATATTTGTGAATGTTGAGATGTTATATTGGTTTCACTGGTAAAAATAAATAATTGAAATGGGTATATATTTGTTTTTTGTTAAGTTGCCTAATAATTATGCACAGTAATAGTCACCTGCACACACAGATATCCCCCTAAAATAGCTATAACTAAAAACAAACTAAAAACTACTTCCAAAACTATTCAGCTTTGATATTAATGAGTTTTTTTGGGTTCATTGAGAACATGGTTGTTGTTCAATAATAAAATTAATCCTCAAAAATACAACTTGCCTAATAATTCTGCACTCCCTGTAATAAGTATAAATCCCTGTACATAAAAGGGAAAAAACAGGGGAAAAAAATTTTTTTAATTATTTTTCCCCCCTTTTTCCAAAAAGGAAAAAATTATTTTTCCCTTATTAAAAATAATAAGAGAGAATTTTTTTTATTGTGAACACTTAACTAAATTATGTGTAATGTAACTAATATGCCAAGGGAAGGGAATAAAAAACTTCCTGAGGGGAGAACAAGGATGAACCATTCTTAAGTTGGTTTGACCTGACTTTTAGAGGAAATTCTAGGGCCTAGATTCGGAGTTTGGCGGTAGCCGTCAAAACCAGCATTAGAGGCTCCTAAAGCTGGTTTTAGGTTACATCCGGTATTTGGAGTCACTCAAAAAAGGGTCTAACGCTAGCTTTTCAGCCGCGACTTTTCCATACCGCAGATCCCCTTACGTCATTTGCGTATCCTATCTTTTCAATGGGATCTTTCTAACTCCGGTATTTAGAGTCGTGTCTGAAGTGAGCGTTAGAAATCTAACGACAAAACTCCAGCCGCAGAAAAAAGTCAGTAGTTAAGAGCTTTCTGGGCTAATGCCGGTTCATAAAGCTCTTAACTACTGTACTCTAAAGTACACTAACACCCATAAACTACCTATGTACCCCTAAACCGAGGCCCCCCCACATCGCCGCCACTCGATTTAATTTTTTAACCCCTAATCTGCCGACCGCCACCTACGTTATCCTTATGTACCCCTAATCTGCTGCCCTAACATCGCCGACCCCTATATTATATTTATTAACCCCTAACCTGCCCCCCACAACGTCGCAGCCAGCTACCTACAATAATTAACCCCTAATCTGCCGACCGCAAAGAGCCGCCACCTACATTATAGCTATGTACCCCTAATCTGCTGGCCCTAACACCGCCGACCCCTATATTATATTTATTAACCCCTAATCTGCCCCCTCAACTTCGCCTCCACCTGCCTACACTTATTAACCCCTAATCTGCCGAGCGGACCTGAGCGCTACTATAATAAAGTTATTAACCCCTAATCCACCTCACTAACCCTATAATAAATAGTATTAACCCCTAATCTGCCCTCCCTAACATCGCCGACACCTAACTTCAATTATTAACCCCTAATCTGCCGACTGGAGCTCACCGCTATTATAATAAATGTATTAACCCCTAAAGCTAAGTCTAACCCTAACACTAACACCCCCCTAAATTAAATATAATTTTAATCTAATGAAATTAATTAACTCTTATTAAATAAATTATTCCTATTTAAAGATAAATACTTACCTGTAAAATAAATCCTAATATAGCTACAATATAAATTATATTTATATTATAGCTATTTTAGGATTTATATTTATTTTACAGGTAACTTTGTAATTATTTTAACCAGGTACAATAGCTATTAAATAGTTAAGAACTATTTAATAGCTAAAATAGTTAAAATAATTAAAAATTTACCTGTAAAATAAATCCTAACCTAAGTTACAATTAAACCTAACACTACACTATCAATAAATTAATTAAATAAATACCTATAATTATCTACAATTAAACCTAACACTACACTATCAATAAATAAATTAAATACAATTCCTACAAATAAATACAATGAATTAAACTAACTAAAGTACAAAAAATAAAAAAGGAACTAAGTTACAAAAAATAAAAAAATATTTACAAACATTAGAAATATATTACAACAATTTTAAACTAATTACAACTACTCTAAGCTCCCTAATAAAATAACAAAGCCCCCCAAAATAAAAAAACTGCCCTACCCTATTCTAAATTACTAAAGTTCAAAGCTCTTTTACCTTACCAGCCCTTTGCGGGGCATGCCCCAAGAAGTTCAGCTCTTTTGCCTGTAAAAAAAAACATACAATACCCCCCCAACATTACAACCCACCACCCACATACCCCTAATCTAACCCAAACCCCCCTTAAATAAACCTAACACTAAGCCCCTGAAGATCTCCCTACCTTGAGTCATCTTCACCCAGCCGAGCCAAATTCTTTATCCAAGCGGAGCAAGAAGAGGTCCTCCATCCAGTAGAAGTCTTCATCCAAGCGGGGCAGAAGAGGTCTTCCATCCGATTGAAGTCTTCATCCAAGAGGCATCTTCTATCGTCATCCATCCGGAACGGAGCAGCAGCATCCTGAAGACCTCCGACGCGGAACATCCATCCTGGCCGACGACTGAACGACGAATGATTCAATCAGCCAATCAGATTTTTCCTACCTTAATTCCGATTGGCTGATAGAATCCTATCAGCCAATCAGAATTCGAGGGACGCCATCTTGGATGACGTCATTTAAAGGAACCGTCATTCGTCGTTCAGTCGTCGGCCAGGATGGATGTTCCGCGTCGGAGGTCTTCAGGATGCTGCCCCTCCGCTCCGGATGGATGACGATAGAAGATGCCTCTTGGATGAAGACTTCAATCGGATGGAAGACCTCTTCTGCCCCGCTTGGATGAAGACTTCTACCGGATGGAGGACCTCTTCTTGCTCCGCTTGGATGAAGAATTTGGCTCGGCTGGGTGAAGACGACTCAAGGTAGGGAGATCTTCAGGGGCTTAGTGTTAGGTTTATTTAAGGGGGGTTTGGGTTAGATTAGGGGTATGTGGGTGGTGGGTTGTAATGTTGGGGGGGGTATTGTATGTTTTTTTTACAGGCAAAAGAGCTGAACTTCTTGGGGCATACCCCGCAAAGGGCCCTGTTCAGGGCTGGTAAGGTAAAAGAGCTTTGAACTTTAGTAATTTAGAATAGGGTAGGGCATTTTTTTATTTTGGGGGGCTTTGTTATTTTATTAGGGGGCTTAGAGTAGGTGTAATTAGTTTAAAATTGTTGTAATATATTTCTAATGTTTGTAAATATTTTTTTATTTTTTGTAACTTAGTTCTTTTTTATTTTTTGTACTTTAGTTAGTTTAATTCATTGTATTTATTTGTAGGAATTGTATTTAATTTATTGATTGATAGTGTAGTGTTAGGTTTAATTGTAGATAATTATAGGTATTTTATTTAATTAATTTATTGATAGTGTAGTGTTAGGTTTAATTGTAACTTAGGTTAGGATTTATTTTACAGGTAAATGTTTAATTATTTTAACTATTTTAGCTATTAAATAGTTCTTAACTATTTAATAGCTATTGTACCTGGTTAAAATAATTACAAAGTTACCTGTAAAATAAATATTAATCCTAAAATAGCTATAAAATAAATATAATTTATATTGTAGCTATATTAGGGTTTATTTTACAGGTAAGTATTTATCTTTAAATAGGAATAATTTATTTAATAAGAGTTAATTAATTTCGTTAGATTAAAATTATATTTAACTTAGGGGGGTGTTAGTGTTAGGGTTAGACTTAGCTTTAGAGGTTAATACATTTATTAGAATAGCGGTGAGCTCCAGTCGGCAGATTAGGGGTTAATGTTTGAAATTAGGTGTTGGCGATGTTAGGGAGGGCAGATTAGGGGTTAAAGGGCCACTAAACCCAAAATCTTTCTTTCATGATTCAGATAGAGAATAGAAATTTAAACAACATTACAATTTACTTCCATTATTTATTTTGCTTCATTTTTTAAATATCCTTAGTTGAAGAAAAAGCAATGCACTTGGTGAGCCAATCACACAAGGCTTCTATGTGCAGCAACCAATCGGCAGCTAGTGAGCATATCTAGATATGCTTTTCATCAAAGAATATCAAGAGAATAAAACAAATTAGATAATATAAGTAAATTAGAAAGATGTTTAAAATTGCATTCTCTTTCTAAATCATAAAAGAAAAAATGTGGGTGGAATGTCCCTTTAATACTATTTATTATAGGGTTAGTGAGGCGCATTAGGGGTTAATAACTTTATTATAGTAGCGCTCAGGTCCGGTCGGCAGATTAGGGGTTAATAAGTGTAGGCAGGTGGAGGCGACGTTGTGGGGGGCAGATTAGGGGTTAATAAATATAATATAGGGGTCGGCGGTGTTAAGGGCAGCAGATTAGGGGTACATAGGGATAATGTAAGTAGCGGCGGTTTACAGAGCGGCAGATTAGGGGTTAAGAATAATATGCAGGGGTCAGCGATAGCGGGGGCGGCAGATTAGGGGATAATAAGTGTAAGGCTAGGGGTGTTTAGACTCGGGGTACATGTTAGAGTGTTAGGTGCAGACGTAGGAATTGTTTCCCCATAGCAAACAATGGGGCTGCGTTAGGAGCTGAACGCGGCTTTTTTGCAGGTGTTAGGTTTTTCCTATGGGGGAATCGTGCACGAGCACGTTTTTGAGGCTGGCCGCGTCCGTAAGCAACTCTGGTATAGAGAGTTGCAGTTGCGTTAAATATGCTCTACGCTCCTTTTTTGGAGCCTAACGCTGACATTCTGTGGACTCTCAATACCAGAGTTATTTTAAAGGTGCGGTCAGAAAAAAGCCAGCGTTAGCTACGCGGGTCCTTACCGACAAAACTCTAAATCTAGCCGTAGGTTAGTCAATGAAAAGATCCAAGTCTTGTCTCTTATTGATACCTTTTGGGAATTTGGTCTGTAAAGTAAAGATCCAAAAGGCTTCTTTTCTTTGAAGCTTACTTATTCTATCTCTACCTCTAATGTCCTTGCTAATGTGTTCTATACCTACAAAAGAGAAGAGGTGCTTTATATGTGTTCCATGAGAACGAAAATGTTTTGCCACCTGTGTTTTTGGGATGTCCTCCTCTAGTGACAATGGGTGTTGCCTAATTCGGTCTTTGAGTGGGCGTGTGGTTAGGCCTACATATTGCTGAGAACAATGTTGAAATGTGACTAAGTATACCACAAATTGGCTAGTACAGTCTATCCTCTGTTTGATTGGGAAAGTCCTTCCTGTGACAGAAGATGTAAATTGGTCGCTCTTATGAGTGTAATTGCAACTTTTGCATATACGCCCACATCTAAAGAAACCTTTAGAGGGAGCTAACCAATTAGCACTATGCGGGGGTTTGGTAGTAAAATGTTTCCTTACCTTATCGCCTACTGTAGGGGCTTTTTTTGCGACACACTTAATTTGTTGTCTTGATATGTCTTTGAGTTTGCTATCGCTTTGTAAGATAGGTAGATATTCGTGTATTATTTTGCAAATATCCTCATATTGTCTACTATATTGGGTAGAGAAAACTATATCATTAGATGTTATTTTTTGTTTTGCCTGAGTAGATCTATTGCTACTATTGTAGCTAGAGAAAAGTGTGTGTCTATCTATTTTACTGACCTCATTTGCTGTTCTAATTAAGGCGGTTTTATTATACCCTCTTTCTAGAAGGCGAGTGGTTATTTTATCTGCCTGTTCCTTATATTGTTGTAGATTCGAACAATTCCTACGTGCCCTTATATACTGTCCCTTTGGTATGCCTCTAATGGTGTGTCTAACATGGCATGAGTCAGCTCTAAGTATTGTATTACGTGCAAAAGCTTTTCTATAGATAGAGGACACAATGTTGTTATTGACATCTATTTTCAGTTGCAAATCCAAGTAGGCAATTGATCTTGAAGAAACATTATATGTAAATTCAAGGTTAAGGGAATTACTATTCAAAAAATCCACCAGACTGTGGGCTTCCCTTTGCGCACTCGGATTCCAAATAACAATCAGATCGTCTATAAAGCGACCATAAACTACTAAATTGTCTCTGAGGGGGAAATCATCCGCATAGATGGTATTAAGTACATATATATATATATATATATATATATATATATATATATATATATATATATATATATATATATATATATATATATATATATATATATATATATATATATATATATATATATATATGCAAATAACTTAATACACACCAGAGAGATTTACTTACAATAATAAGTCTGACTTAGAGATATGTAATACAAAAGACCTTTATCTGGCTGTAGCAACAACGAATGTATTTGCTTTAAAATATTAAATTATAGTCACTGCCATATGTTACCATTTAACCAAATGATTATTCAGTTTCCAGAATTTCTTGTGGGTTATCTAAGAAGGATTTATCCACTATATCGCAAAGGTACAGGCCTTAAAACTGTTATCTTCCTTTGTTCAAGAAAGTGTCCCAAAATGGCAGAGAATCTACTTGGCACAAAGCCTGTGTATTTTCCTCTCCAAAACGTATGCTTCTTTGAGTATGTGTGTCCTTTGTCTACTGTGTGTGGGTTCTTATCAAATATACAGGGAGTGCAGAATTATTAGGCAAATGAGTATTTTGACCACATCATCCTCTTTATGCATGTTGTCTTACTCCAAGCTGTATAGGCTCGAAAGCCTACTACCAATTAAGCATATTAGGTGATGTGCATCTCTGTAATGAGAAGGGGTGTGGTCTAATGACATCAACACCCTATATCAGGTGTGCATAATTATTAGGCAACTTCCTTTCCTTTGGCAAAATGGGTCAAAAGAAGGACTTGACAGGCTCAGAAAAGTAAAAAATAGTGAGATATCTTGCAGAGGGATGCAGCACTCTTAAAATTGCAAAGCTTCTGAAGCGTGATCATCAAACAATCAAGCGTTTCATTCAAAATAGTCAACAGGGTCGCAAGAAGCATGTGGAAAAACCAAGGCGCAAAATAACTGCCCATGAACTGAAAAAAGTCAAGCGTGCAGCTGCCAAGATGCCACTTGCCACCAGTTTGGCCATATTTCAGAGCTGCAACATCACTGGAGTGCCCAAAAGCACAAGGTGTGCAATACTCAGAGACATGGCCAAGGTAAGAAAGGCTGAAAGACGACCACCACTGAACAAGACACACAAGCTGAAACATCAAGACTGGGCCAAGAAATATTTCAAGACTGATTTTTCTAAGGTTTTATGGACTGATGAAATGAGAGTGAGTCTTGATGGGCCAGATGGATGGGCCCGTGGCTGGATTGGTAAAGGGCAGAGAGCTCCAGTCCGACTCAGACGCCAGCAAGGTGGAGGTGGAGTACTGGTTTGGGCTGGTATCATCAAAGATGAGCTTGTGGGGCCTTTTCGGGTTGAGGATGGAGTCAAGCTCAACTCCCAGTCCTACTGCCAGTTTCTGGAAGACACCTTCTTCAAGCAGTGGTACAGGAAGAAGTCTGCATCCTTCAAGAAAAACATGATTTTCATGCAGGACAATGCTCCATCACACGCGTCCAAGTACTCCACAGCGTGGCTGGCAAGAAAGGGTATAAAAGAAGAAAATCTAATGACATGGCCTCCTTGTTCACCTGATCTGAACCCCATTGAGAACCTGTGGTCCATCATAAAATGTGAGATTTACAAGGAGGGAAAACAGTACACCTCTCTGAACAGTGTCTGGGAGGCTGTGGTTGCTGCTGCACGCAATGTTGATGGTGAACAGATCAAAACACTGACAGAATCCATGGATGGCAGGCTTTTGAGTGTCCTTGCAAAGAAAGGTGGCTATATTGGTCACTGATTTGTTTTTGTTTTGTTTTGAATGTCAGAAATGTATATTTGTGAATGTTGAGATGTTATATTGGTTTCACTGGTAAAAATAAATAATTGAAATGGGTATATATTTGTTTTTTGTTAAGTTGCCTAATAAATATGCACAGTAATAGTCACCTGCACACACAGATATCCCCCTAAAATAGCTAAAACTAAAAACAAACTAAAAACTACTTCCAAAAATATTCAGCTTTGATATTAATGAGTTTTTTTGTTCATTGAGAACATGGTTGTTGTTCAATATTAAAATTAATCCTCAAAAATACAACTTGCTTAATAATTCTGCACTCCCTGTATAGCTCCTCCTTCTTTTTAATAATCATTCGAACAAGATTTTGATAGGCCCTTAACTTAACTGAGCTTGTCCCTGATTGGTTATTTGGGAGACGCCTCCCTGGTTGGCTTATTTGGATTTGCATATGTTTTAAACAGTCAACTCGTTTGGCTGTCATACCAGTTTTAATCCATGAGAGGGCAGCAGATAACCAAAATTGCAGTCTCACTATCAATACTGCTACAGCTTAAATGTCTGACCTTAAAATGTTTATTTAATATACTATAATTTCTTGTATAAATAAACTTATCTGGTCAGCATATAGGCCCCATCTAATACAACCCAGCATGTATTCATAGAGAATAGACATGAGCATATCTCTAGTAATATTTTAAAGTTAATTTAAAGTTGCACTTGATTATTATCCCATATTAATACGGATACAGCATATTTCACATTCAGTACACCTCTTGTTGAGTACACAAAAACATATGACACAATTTATGGGACAACCACACATGTACTTGTCAGATACCTGAAAAAAATAAAAAAAAATAATAGGTTATTAATTCTGAAATAAATTGGACATTTTAAATTGACTGTATAGCCACTTATTAAATTCAGTAAATATTTATCTAATATTTTACTGTCAGGCTTTTCATCTCAGATCCACAATTATATACATTTTATACAATACTGAAGTATATATTAATTTATCTAAGAACTATGTAGATGATTTGTTATCAAAAGTACATAGGTTAAGGTATTTTAAAATCTTGATTCTTAGGCCTTCAACGTCCCATATGTTAGCTGTAACATGAGCCCAGATGCCTATGTGTATCTGAGTTTCAGGGGCAATTTACACCTTAGTGTAAACGGTCATTTCCCTCTGTAAAAATAGGTTCTTCTCTGCATACACTTAAGCCTCAAAGGACCCAACTCAGACATCATGTCTGTTTATCCACAGGGGTTCCTGTGATCTAAGTAATGAATTTCTTAGGCTAAATTAATTTAGAGATTTCAATCTGGGAAGGCTATACAACAATAATTAATTAGAAATATTACCTCTCTTCTGAGACCGTGATCAAAGGCTCTTGAGATGTGACATTATCTCTTATAGTTTTGGACCAATGTTTGTTCTTTTTAGAAGTCCTGTCTATTTTTTTTTTGTTCTACAAGTCTATAGTTGAGAATAAAAGGGAGGGGTTGATATCACCCATTCCAGTGTTTGTTCACAGTGCAGCTAAATCAATTCATAGTAGAGGGCTTTGTATGTCAGAGTGAGAATTTTGTGTTTAATCCTGGAAGCAAGAGGAAGCCAGTGAAGGGATTGGAAGAGAGGTGCGGCAGATGAAGAGCGACGTGTAAGTAAGATGAGCCTGGCAGAGGCATTCATTATGGATTGTAAAGGAGCTAGGTGGCAGCTAGGGAGATCAGAGAGGATGGAGTTGCAGTAGTCGAAGCAGGAAAGATTGAAAGAGTGGATTAAAATCTTAGTTGTGTCTTATGTAAGGAAATGTCTAATTTTAGCGATGTTTTTAAGGTGGAAGTGGCAGGCTTTAGCCAAGAACTGAATGTGAGGAGTGAAAGAAAGATCTGAGTCAAGTGTGACCCCAAGACATTGGGCATATGAGGTTGGGGTAATGATGGAGTTATCAACAGTTATAGAGACATGGAGGGTGCAGATTTTTGAAGAAGGGTGGAAAATAAGGAGCTCAGTTTTGGAGAGATTTAGCTTGAGGTAGTGAGAGGACATTCAAGATGAGATATGAGAGAGACAGTTAGTGACATGGGTTAGCAAGGAAGGAGATAGTTCTGGTGCAGAGAGGTAGATTTGGGTATCGTCGGCATATATATATAGGTATAGATATATAGATTGTACCAAAATAACATAATATATATATATATATATACATACATAAAAATATATAAATAGAACATATTCTTGTATATGAAGAACATTGGAATGTGAAATATTCATATTTTGATGTCGGGTTAGCGCACTTGAGATTACGCAGTCCAGTTAGTGCATATTAGAATATGCGGTTCGGTGTGCGCATATGAGAATATGAGTTTGGGTTAGCGCATCTGAGAACATGCAGTCGAGTTAGGTTTATTTTGCCACTTTTTTTTCTACATTGACTTCTATGGGGAAATAGGTTATCTTTTGCACGACAGTCTAATTGCACTAGAAGTAAGCTGTTTGCACTTGTCAGTTTAATGCAAGCACAATAACGTTTTACTTTCAACTCTAATACCAACGCAACCCAACAAGAGCAAAATGTTTACTTCTAGTGCAATTAGTGCTCTAATGAAAGCACAAGGTGCAGCTCCACTTGTAATCTGGACCTTTTTGTGGACGTGGCGCTGTTTAAGAGGAGGTACAAAGCAAATCAGTAAAGTATTTGTTTATATGATATATTTGTGTATGAACCAAAAGAAGCTTTGTAGGTCAGATGTACCCCCAGGAACATTACCTCCGCTCTGCCATAATAAAGAATAGAGTGGGATCTAGTTGCTGCTTGAGAATGCTACAAACCATTGTAAACCTCCAATTGAGAAACTGTATGTTATTATTGATTTTCAATTGAATGCAGCCATATCGATATTTGCATTTAAGCCACCGGGAGACAGGGTCTTGAGTTTCCATATCCAAAAGGTCTCTCTCTGTCTCAAATGCAAAAATCTATTTCTACCCCACTTGGGGACAATAAGCTCTAAGGGAAAAATACTAAAGGTATTAGTATCTCCTCTGTGGCATTCTGCAGCATGGCTGGGGACACTATGATTTTTAATATTTTTCTCCAATGGGATAAGCAAGGTCCGGACACACCTCCACACATGCGCATTGGGCAATTGTAGACGCCGAAAAATCGGCAATGTAAGTTCGTGGTTTTACTAATGTCAATATACACCTTATGAAACGGTCATTCAAGACCGAGAAACGTTGTGTTATAAAATAAAGTGAAGTTTTATAAGACGTTGGATCCACGAACTTTGTTTTACTAAATTTTAGCAGTTGGCTCTATATATTTTGGAGTGTGCTGTTCACGGTGCCATACGGTTTTTACTGTGCATAAGAGCCTACCGGGTTAGGCTACCTCTAACAAAAGATTCAAGCTTGCTAAAGCAGAGTGTAACCGGGAGAGCAAGTTATCCGGCATACATCTGAATACCCCAAAGAACGGGTCAATACAGACGGTAGTGGGAGTCAGCTGGACAACTCATAAAGTTCCAGAAGGCGTTTGTGACACTTCTCAAGTGTCAGGGAGCTTGTAAGTACCAGTTTTTCATGCGCATCTGAAGCTTGTCTGTATCCATTGATCGT
This sequence comes from Bombina bombina, assembly GCF_027579735.1. Classification (NCBI taxonomy): domain Eukaryota; kingdom Metazoa; phylum Chordata; class Amphibia; order Anura; family Bombinatoridae; genus Bombina; species Bombina bombina. The sequence continues at coordinate 1,289,472,242 of NC_069500.1, read as the reverse complement.
ACACTATGGTGGCGCCTTCTTTTTCATTCTATATTTCTACGGATTTTGTTCTTTTGGGGCACCAGCAAAAGTATTGAAGAGGCCGCAAGCCATCATTTGATCGAGCCTGATGGAGTACTCTGACATATGTGAACCCCCTTAGGTTTCACCAAGTAACTTTGACGTAGCAACATCAGCTAAGTCATTTGAACATTCACATTTTTGTTTATCACTAACCAAGACCAATTGACATTCATTGGGATATCTAATTGAATTTATATGTATCTTTTTTGTATATATATTTTACATGGTTGAGTAATACTTTATCACTGTATTTGTTGGCGCACTGTTCACTTTTAATATGATTTACTTTCACCACCTTTAAAATGGGGAATTACTTCAGAAGTAGGCCGCTGCTGAACTTGCATGTGCAGACTCCCATCAACATGCCTACAAAACTGTCTCTAAAAGCTGCTTTTACACCTTAATAAATGGACCCTATAGAGGGTATAGTTATTCCCCAATAATATGAACACACAATTAAATAAATAAATAAACATAAACGTCCCTTCATTTTAGGTAACTTTTTCAAGAAAAATGTTTCTTTAGAAAGATAACTGTACATTATTAATCAGGATAAAATGTACCTAGTAAACAAGAGCTTAAAGGTCAGTAAGGGTATTGTCATGGCTTTCTGGAACGATATAGATTTGGTAAAAATAATATCATAATTTAAAAAGGTCAGTGATCATGCTTCTAATATGAAATAATTTTTGTTTGTTTGAAAAACTGAAAATAAGTTACAAAATAAATGTGATGACATGTAAGGATTACTGTTTTGAATATATTAAGAAGGAATGGTGAAAATGCAAGAACAAAAGTTGCTCAGACAGTTAAACAAGTCTCCATTTTATTTTATTTAATTACATTTCCAGTGTGTTCTAATAAAGACAATCCAGATTTATCTTTATTTTTGATATACCAAAAAACATTTGTACCAGAAGGTTTGCATAATGTTTGCAATTAACAATTTGTAATTTATTTAATATTTTATCTATTTCAACAAAGGATACTAAGAGAGCAAAACAAATTAAATAAAAGAAGCAAATTGAAAAAAAACAAATTAAAATTGTCTAAATCCTGAAATTAAAAAATGTGGGTTGCATGTCTCTTTAAAAGGCAGTCAGCACCAGAATTTTTGTTGTTAAAAAAAATAGATACTTCTTTTATTACCCATTCCCCAGTTTTGAATAACAACACAGTTATAATAATACATGTTTTACCTCTGTAATTACCTTGTATCTAAGCATCAGCAGACTGCCCCCTTATTTCAGTTATTTGGACAGACTTGCAGTTTAGCTAATCAGTGCTCACTCCTCTGTAAATTCACGTGCGTGAGCTTAATGTGATCTATATGAAACACATGAACTAATGCCCTCTAGTGGTCAAAATGCTTTCAGATTAGAGGCAGTCTTCAAGGCCTAAGAAATTAGCATATGAACCTCCTTGGTTTTGCTTTTAACTAAGAATACCAAGACAACAAAGCAAAATTGGTGATAAAAGTAAATTGGAAAGTTGTTTAAAATTACATGCCCTATTTGAATCATTAAAGTTTTTTTGGCTTGACTGTCCCTTTAAGTATATTTAACTTATCTAATTTCCTGTGTATAGTTAGACGTAGATATAAATGAGCTCCTGCACTAATTAAGCAGTAACTGTTGCAGTGTCAGGGTTGTGAAATCTGCATGAAACACGCCAGTTTTTTTGTTTGTTTTTTTTAAGTGTTTTTTGGTTCTTTTATTTTATGGTGTTTTTTTGTTGTTGATTTTTTTTCCCTAATTTATTTCTGCATTGGTATTAGGTTAGTTAATAGTATAATGGGGTTGGGGTGCAGTAGGCGTGAGGGCGTGTAGGGGTCAATAGTGTAGTAGAGTTAGGTTGCAGTGGGTGTGAGGGTACATAAGGGGTTAATAGAGTAATTGTATTAGGTTGCATTGGGGTGAGAGTGTGTAAGGGGTTAATAGAGTAATTGTATTAGGTTGCATTGGGGTGAGGGTGCGTAAGGGGTTAATAGTGTAATTGGGTTAGGCTGTGTGGGGGGGGTTGAGGGCGTATAAGGGGTTATTAGTGTATTGGGGTTAGGGAGTGGTGGTGGTGAGGTCTTATAAGGAGTTAATAGTGTAGTGGGGCTAGGTTGCGGTGGGACTGAGGGGGGATAAGGGGTTAATAGTGTAGAGGTGCTTTATATGTATGTACAAAGTTTTATTTATATATATTATCTTGCAGAATGCATATTATTTGCAGTTATTGTAGTGATTTTAAAAAAAAATATTTATGTCTGTTTTATTTTAGGATAATATTATTTATTTTTATTGATATAAATATGTATAGAAGAAAGTAATAGTGGCTTTACATTTTTACATAACTGCATTAACATTTAACATTGTGAGGTAAAACAAATGCAGTTATGTTAACCTGTAAAGTAGCTGCTACTATTTTCTATACATATTTTTATCAATAAAAATAAATATTATTCCTAAAATAATAATATAGAATGCAAAAAAAAACACTACAATAATTAAAATACATAGTATAACATTATACAATAAGATACAAATTATTTAAAACATTGTATATATATGTATCCTCATGGCTCCTATAGGTTTAATAAGAAGGATTTGGGGTTTTTTTGCCTTTATTAGCAAGGTAGATTGTAGACATATGTACATAGGTGTTCTGTGAGAGTCTGCTGGGTTTTCCATGGGACTAACTGTATTTTAATGGGGAAACATTGTTAGATACACCTTTTCAGACACATTAGTCTTGACAGCTTTTCAGTGGTGAGAATTTCCAGTGTGAGGAATGAAAGTGTATGTACGGTGACATTTAGGTTACACAGGCATTTGAAGTGTTCCAACACAAAAGCCTTTTTTTTTTGTTTCAGTGAATGCACAGTCTATATTGTGTTTAAACATTTCAAATACAGCCCTCCTTCCTCTGCTGATATTGCAGATGAGTAGCGATGGTGGAGGAGTTTTGCTGAAGTCGAGATCCCTATTGTTTCCTATCAGAGAATCAGCGCCACTTGTCAGCACAGAGACGGCCAGAACACTTTTTTAATATATATTGCCAGAATATTAAAAGCCTTAAGATTCAAGTATCAGCAATTTCTGCCATAACCAGGGTTAGATGGCCTTAACAGCCTTTCATAATCCAACTTTTTGAGGAGTTGGCTCATATCCTCCCAGACTCTAGAACTTTTATTCTAACCTGGGACCTTCCCTTTATTTTATTAACAGGTATTTGAAGAGTGCCAACAGATTCCACAATGCTATAAACAGTTGGTATACAGGATAACATTTATAGGTGTCAAATGGGTAGAGGGCCCTGCCGAAAGTTGCACTTTTGTAGTCGGCTCTTATGAAGGCAATCTACAAACAGCTGGGCTCATAGGCTTACATTCTAAGGGGTTCAAGGGGAAAGTGATGGAGTTAGGAAAGGTTAGTGTTGGTTGTATGCATCCTTGAATAATAAAGTCTTTAGGGAGCGCTTGAAGCTGTTAAAACTAGGGGAGAGTCTTGTGGAGCGAGGCAGGGAGTTCCACAGGATGGAGTCCAGTCTGGAGAAGTCCTGTAAACGGGAATGTGAGGAAGTAACAAAAGAGACGGAGAGTAGGAGATTGTGAGCAGAGCGAAGGGGATGGGAGGGAGAGTATCTGGAGACAAGATCTGAAATGTAGTGGGGAGCTGTGCAGTTGAGGGCTTTATATGTCAGCGTGATTTCAGTATATGGCAATTTATTTAAATATATGGCAATATATTTGATAATTATTCCTTAAAATAAACCCCCAATAAAAATGCATATACCAAACAATAAAATTAATGTAAATTCCTAAATTCTTTGTATTAGTTTATAGACACATTGAATTATATTTATAGAGAACCAGATATGAATCAAAACTATACAAGTTTAAACTATTATAATATGCTACGCAAAGATCATAAAAATTACCTTATTCACAATAATCTCTCAAACCAGAGTTGAATTTAAACATTACAATGAGATGCCAAGGTAGGGTTCACTAACTTTAACAGTGCTTAGTTAAACAATAGAGTTCTAAAATATATATATATATGTTTGCAAAGATAAATTACACACCAGAGAGATTTATCTACAAAAATATAGGCCTGATTTAGAAATATGCAATACAAAGTACCTTTGTTTGGTAAATAAATTATTTAGCAATAGCAAATAGTTAAGACTACACAGGACTGTGAAACACAAGTTTAAAATACAAATTGTCGGGGGGCGGAGCCAACGCTGAAACAGAGAGGTCGCATGCTTATGAAGCTCTGCTCAATATCTACTTTTAAACCTAATTTTGACCGAACTGATCAGCCTAACTTTTATTTAACTAGTTGACCAAGATACTAGAGAACAGATACAAGAATCCTGGAGTCTGGAATACCTCCATGACTAGCGAGATAAAGCTTATTGGGTGAGGCCCTTTTATGCAGATGTTCCGAGCAGCGGCCATTATGAGAATCCTAGGCGGACCTACGTATTGAGAGCATCTTATCCTGGTCACCGCTTTACCTTATTTACGCTGTGGAACAATATTTATACACAATGGAGCTCTTAAGCCATGCTTTTGTGGAGTCGCTGCACAGCCTGCTGCGTAGTCATTTCTCGAATCTCGAGAGCAGCATGATGGTGGCCTGGGGCGGAGCAGCAGAGGTGGACGCACAGAGCATTGATACAGCAATTCTAAAGACCTCTCCTGCTTTGAAGCCTGAGGTCGGATTGATGGTCCGGGAGCTGAATGAAACTGCACAGTTTGAACATGAGCAAGGTTTGACTGCTACGCAGACATCAGCCAACAACTTAGCTCGAAAATGTACGGTGATTGACACGGACATGGCTACATCTGTTGGGCTTCAAGACCATAGTGGGGAAAAAGCGTGTTATAACGCTACAGATCAGCCAAGAGATGGCGCCCACCACGCAACGCAGGTATTAGCCAGCAACCCGGCTCAGCAACGCAGGGTGACTGTTTTGGACGAGGACGCATATGAGGGAATCCGAGATCATGGAGGGGAAACAGTGATTTTTCACGCTAATGTTCAGCTAAGAGAAGACGACCAGCATAGCTGGGATAGGAGAGAGTGTTTCTTTTGCCAATCTGAACGGATCTCTGTCTCCCAATCAGGCCTGAAAGAGGGGGTTGGCTAAACTCACAGAGAAAGAAGTTTAATCCTCATCTTAGATATAATCTGTGAAGAACTGTGGACAGTTAGATTTGCTGTGAACATATACCACCCCACACCTTTGATGGTTAGAAGCATGTTTTGTTATATACCTTTAACTTTTGGTTACGGTTAGCTCAGCTATTTATACCTACTATTACAACATTAACAAGACCGCTGATACATTTATGAGAGTCTTTGAATTTGCTATATGAGACCTTCACTAGGCTGGAGCTTTTACTATTGTTCGGTAGAACTTCTTTCATTCAAACTGATGAAGCTGAGATTCATATTCCATATGAGAGTTTTGTCAATCCTGTGCAAATTGCCTTGCTGCTACTACACCTCCAGTTTGATTTGTCTTACCCTTTCTGCTACATTCCTCTGAGAGGTGATCACTACAAGGAGTGTTATTTACCTACAATTCTGACTCTTGACAAGCACTGTATTGACTATGTAATTTCTATAAGGTTTAATTGTGGGAGGCAATCATTCCCATTTTTGTGATGATATCTTTGTCATTTTATTTATATAAGTTATGCATAACCCTAGTTAAATATTTTATAAAAGTATAAGGTTGACTGGGAGCCCATACATGAGTAATACGCTGCTGGTTCCGAGTGGGGATATTAGTTTTTCTTTCAGGCAGCCACTATACATGTCATGTTCTTGTTAAATGAACCAGTTGCAGCAATTTTGGCTATGCTGGTCTGCATTAACATAGTCTTAACCACTCCGCTCAGTTTTGTTGTCCTATGAATCTGGCACTTACAACCTGATTGAAAATGTAGTCTTCTAGTTTGACTTGTAACCAGAACTACAAATAGCAGTTTATTACTATGCATTTGATAATGCTTAGAATGTAAGTGGATTCCCTTACAGTAACTAGATGACTGCACGGTTTGTTGGGTTCATGGGCGCATCCTTAACTTACAAGACTCTGTTTAACCAGTATACCTCCAGTCTTCATCACTTTATTACAATATATATGCAATATGTTAGGTCTATGGAAGATTCCCCCTAAATATGCTAGTGTGAGTTGCCGTGCTGCTATCAGCCGAAGCAGCATGGCTTTAAATGATTTAGTACAGGGGCGTTTCTCTATGGCTTAGTTAAATCTGGAACACTCCTTTCCCTTACTCTCTCATATGGCCAGTAAATGCGCCTTTCTAGGACTGTAGGTGTGGAGGAGTATGGTAATAGTTCTTTAATGTTAAGGCAATGCCAGCGTTTGTCTATAGTTAGCGTGACTTTTGAAGACTGCAGCCCTTCACCCTCATGTATATAGTTTGCTGATAAATTACCTTATTCACAATAATCTCTCAAACCAGAGTTGAATTTAAACATTACAATGAGATGCCAAGGTAGGGTTCACTAACTTTAACAGTGCTTAGTTAAACAATAGAGTTCTAAAATATATATATATATATGTTTGCAAAGATAAATTACACACCAGAGAGATTTATCTACAAAAATATAGGCCTGATTTAGAAATATGCAATACAAAGTACCTTTGTTTGGTAAATAAATTATTTAGCAATAGCAAATAGTTAAGACTACACAGGACTGTGAAACACAAGTTTAAAATACAAATTGTCGGGGGGCGGAGCCAACGCTGAAACAGAGAGGTCGCATGCTTATGAAGCTCTGCTCAATATCTACTTTTAAACCTAATTTTGACCGAACTGATCAGCCTAACTTTTATTTAACTAGTTGACCAAGATACTAGAGAACAGATACAAGAATCCTGGAGTCTGGAATACCTCCATGACTAGCGAGATAAAGCTTATTGGGTGAGGCCCTTTTATGCAGATGTTCCGAGCAGCGGCCATTATGAGAATCCTAGGCGGACCTACGTATTGAGAGCATCTTATCCTGGTCACCGCTTTACCTTATTTACGCTGTGGAACAATATTTATACACAATGGAGCTCTTAAGCCATGCTTTTGTGGAGTCGCTGCACAGCCTGCTGCGTAGTCATTTCTCGAATCTCGAGAGCAGCATGATGGTGGCCTGGGGCGGAGCAGCAGAGGTGGACGCACAGAGCATTGATACAGCAATTCTAAAGACCTCTCCTGCTTTGAAGCCTGAGGTCGGATTGATGGTCCGGGAGCTGAATGAAACTGCACAGTTTGAACATGAGCAAGGTTTCACTGCTACGCAGACATCAGCCAACAACTTAGCTCGAAAATGTACGGTGATTGACACGGACATGGCTACATCTGTTGGGCTTCAAGACCATAGTGGGGAAAAAGCGTGTTATAACGCTACAGATCAGCCAAGAGATGGCGCCCACCACGCAACGCAGGTATTAGCCAGCAACCCGGCTCAGCAACGCAGGGTGACTGTTTTGGACGAGGACGCATATGAGGGAATCCGAGATCATGGAGGGGAAACAGTGATTTTTCACGCTAATGTTCAGCTAAGAGAAGACGACCAGCATAGCTGGGATAGGAGAGAGTGTTTCTTTTGCCAATCTGAACGGATCTCTGTCTCCCAATCAGGCCTGAAAGAGGGGGTTGGCTAAACTCACAGAGAAAGAAGTTTAATCCTCATCTTAGATATAATCTGTGAAGAACTGTGGACAGTTAGATTTGCTGTGAACATATACCACCCCACACCTTTGATGGTTAGAAGCATGTTTTGTTATATACCTTTAACTTTTGGTTACGGTTAGCTCAGCTATTTATACCTACTATTACAACATTAACAAGACCGCTGATACATTTATGAGAGTCTTTGAATTTGCTATATGAGACCTTCACTAGGCTGGAGCTTTTACTATTGTTCGGTAGAACTTCTTTCATTCAAACTGATGAAGCTGAGATTCATATTCCATATGAGAGTTTTGTCAATCCTGTGCAAATTGCCTTGCTGCTACTACACCTCCAGTTTGATTTGTCTTACCCTTTCTGCTACATTCCTCTGAGAGGTGATCACTACAAGGAGTGTTATTTACCTACAATTCTGACTCTTGACAAGCACTGTATTGACTATGTAATTTCTATAAGGTTTAATTGTGGGAGGCAATCATTCCCATTTTTGTGATGATATCTTTGTCATTTTATTTATATAAGTTATGCATAACCCTAGTTAAATGTTTTATAAAAGTATAAGGTTGACTGGGAGCCCATACATGAGTAATACGCTGCTGGTTCCGAGTGGGGATATTAGTTTTTCTTTCAGGCAGCCACTATACATGTCATGTTCTTGTTAAATGAACCAGTTGCAGCAATTTTGGCTATGCTGGTCTGCATTAACATAGTCTTAACCACTCCGCTCAGTTTTGTTGTCCTATGAATCTGGCACTTACAACCTGATTGAAAATGTAGTCTTCTAGTTTGACTTGTAACCAGAACTACAAATAGCAGTTTATTACTATGCATTTGATAATGCTTAGAATGTAAGTGGATTCCCTTACAGTAACTAGATGACTGCACGGTTTGTTGGGTTCATGGGCGCATCCTTAACTTACAAGACTCTGTTTAACCAGTATACCTCCAGTCTTCATCACTTTATTACAATATATATGCAATATGTTAGGTCTATGGAAGATTCCCCCTAAATATGCTAGTGTGAGTTGCCGTGCTGCTATCGGCCGAAGCAGCATGGCTTTAAATGATTTAGTACAGGGGCGTTTCTCTATGGCTTAGTTAAATCTGGAACACTCCTTTCCCTTACTCTCTCATATGGCCAGTAAATGCGCCTTTCTAGGACTGTAGGTGTGGAGGAGTATGGTAATAGTTCTTTAATGTTAAGGCAATGCCAGCGTTTGTCTATAGTTAGCGTGACTTTTGAAGACTGCAGCCCTTCACCCTCATGTATATAGTTTGCTGATAACTTATCTACATTTCGAAATAGTATAAACTCACAGTTTGGCAAGACATTATTTGTGGTTTGCTCCCATCTTACCTGAACTTACCTGAAGTTATTTGCCTAGAATATATATATTAATTTTACCTATTCGCAAACAATTGCAGGTACCTCTTCCTCTGCGCTGTTTACTAACTATGATCTGGGGAATATCATTGTGTTGAACCCCTTGTGTACTACTTCATTACCAGATGGATAATTTTTATTGTATTTAGTGTTTTCAGGGGTCTATTATACAGATATAATTCTAGCTTTTAATTGATGTCCCCATAACATCCATTGGATTTTTAGCTGCCAACACATGGTATATGCTTGATATCCCTTAATTCACATATATTAGCTCCACATAAATAGTTCTTTACCTAATCTAATATATTTATATTGTGTAGGTTCAACATATCTGTCTATAGCCGGTACCTAACATCTAAAAAAAAAAAAAATTTCAACTTTTCCATACCGCAGATCCCCTTACGTCAATTGCGTATCCTATCTTTTCAATGGGATCTTTCTAACGCCGGTATTTAGAGTTGTGGCTGAAGTGAGCGTTAGAAATCTAACGACAAAACTCCAGCCGCAGAAAAAAAACAGGAGTTAAGAGCTTTCTGGGCTAACGCCGGTTCATAAAGCTCTTAACTACTGTGCTCTACCCCTAAACCGAGGCCCCCCCACATCGCCGTCACTCTATTAAATTTTTTTAACCCCCTAATCTGCTGACCGCACACCGCCGCCACCTATGTTATCCCTATGTACCCCTAATCTGCTGCCCCTAATATCGCCGACACCTACATAATATTTATTAACCCTTAATCTGCCGCCCCCGCTATCGCTGACACCTGCATATTTTTTTTAACCCCTAATCTGCCGCTCCGTACACCGCCGCAACCTACATTATACCTATGTACCCCTAATCTGCTGCCCCTAACACAGCCGACCCCTATATTATATTTATTAACCCCTAATCTGCCGCCCCCAATGTCACCTCCACCTACCTACAATTATTAACCCCTAATCTGCCGACCGGACCACACCGCTACTATAATAAATGTATTAACCCCTAAAGCTAAGTCTAACCCTAACACTAACACCCCCCTAACTTAAATATAATTTAAATCTAACAAAATAAATTAACTCTTATTAAATAAATTATTCCTATTTAAAGCTAAATACTTATCTGTAAAATAAACCCTAATATAGCTACAAAATAAATTATAATTATATTGTAGCTATTTTAGGATTAATATTTATTTTAACCAGGTACAATAGCTATTAAATAGTTGATAACTATTTAATAGTTACCTAGTTAAAATAATTACAAAATTACCTGTAAAATAAATCCTAACCTAAGTTACAATTAAACCTAACACTACACTATCAATAAATTAATTAAATAAAATACCTACAATTATCTACAATTAAACCTAACACTACACTATCAATAAATTAATTAAATACAATACCTACAAATAAATACAATGAAATAAACTAACTAAAGTACAAAAAATAAAAAAGAACTAAGTTACAAAAAATAAAAAAATATTTACAAACATTAGAAAAATATTACAACAATTTTAAACTAATTACACCTACTCTAAGCCCCCTAATAAAATAACAAAGCCCCCCAAAATAAAAAAATGCCCTACCCTATTCTAAAATTAAAATAGAAAAGCTCTTTTACCTTACCAGCCCTGAAAAGGGCCCTTTTCGGGGCATGCCCCAAAGAATTCAGCTCTTTTGCCTGTAAAAAAAAACATACAATACCCCCCCCAACATTACAACCCACCGCCCACATACCCCTTATCTAACCCAAACCCCCCTTAAATAAACCTAACAGTAAGCCCCTGAAGATATCCCTACCTTGTCTTCACCACGGGTTCACCGATCGATCCAGAAGAGCCTCCGATGTCTTGATCCAAGCCCAAGCGGGGGGCTGAAGTCTTCATCCAAACAGGAGCTGAAGAGGTCCATGATCTGACTGAAGTCTTCTATCAAGCGGCATCTTCAATCTTCTTTCTTCCGGATCCATGTAGTTCATCCCGCCGACGCGGAACATCCATCTTCACCGACGACTTCCCGACGAATGACGGTTCCTTTAAGGGACGTCATCCAAGATGGCGTCCCTCGAATTCCGATTGGCTGATAGGATTCTATCAGCCAATCGGAATTAAGGTAGGAAAATTCTGATTGGCTGATTCCGATCAGCCAATAGAATGCGAGGTCAATCTGATTGGCTGATCAGATCAGCCAATCGGATTGAACTTGAATCTGATTGGCTGATTCCATAAGCCAATCAGAATTTTCCTACCTTAATTCCGATTGGCTGATAGAATCCTATCAGCCAATCGGAATTCAAGGGATGCCATCTTGGATGACGTCCCTTAAAGGAACCGTCATTCGTCGGGAAGTCGTCGGTGAAGATGGATGTTCCGCATCGGCGGGATGAACTACATGGATCCGGAAGAAAGAAGATTGAAGATGCCGCTTGATAGAAGACTTCAGTCGGATCATGGACCTCTTCAGCTCCCGCTTGGATGAAGACTTCAGCCGGATCATGGATATCTTCAGCCCCCCGCTTGGGCTTGGATCAAGACATCGGAGGCTCTTCTGGATCGATCGGTGAACCCGGCATGGTGAAGACAAGGTAGGGCTATCTTCAGGGGCTTAGTGTTAGGTTTATTTAAGGGGGGTTTGGGTTAGATTAGGGGTATGTGGGTGGTGGGTTGTATGGTTTTTTTTTTACAGGCAAAAGAGCTGAATTCTTTGGGGCATGCCCCGCAAAGGGCCCTTTTCAGGGCTGGTAAGGTAAAAGAGCTTTTCTATTTTAATTTTAGAATAGGGTAGGGCATTTTTTTATTTTGGGGGTCTTTGTTATTTTATTAGGGGGCTTAGAGTAGGTGTAATTAGTTTAAAATTGTTGTAATATTTTTCTAATGTTTGTAAATATTTTTTTATTTTTTGTAACAGTTCTTTATTATTTTTTGTACTTTAGTTAGTTTATTTAATTGTATTTATTTGTAGGTATTGTATTTAATTAATTTATTGATAGTGTAGTGTTAGGTTAATTGTAGATAATTGTAGGTAGTTTATTTAATTTATTTATTGATAGTGTAGTGTTAGGTTTAATTGTAACTTAGGTTAGGATTTATTTTACAGGTAATTTTGTAATTATTTTAACTAGGTAGCTATTAAATAGTTATTAACTATTTAATAGCTATTGTACCTGGTTAAAATAAATACAAAGTTGCCTGTAAAATAAATATTAATCCTAAAATAGCTACAATATAATTATTATTTATATTGTAGCTATATTAGGATTTATTTTACAGGTAAGTATTTAGCTTTAAATAGGAATAATTTATTTAATAAGAGTTAATTTATTTCGTTAGATTTAAATTATATTTAACTTAGGGGGGTGTTAGTGTTAGGGTTAGACTTAGCTTTAGGGGTTAATACATTTATTAGAGTAGCGGTCCGGTCGGCAGATTAGGGGTTAATTATTGTAGGTAGGTGGAGGCGACGTTGGGGCAGCAGATTAGGGGTTAATAAATATAATATAGGGGTCGGCGGGGTGTTAGGGGCAGCAGATTAGGGGTACATAGGGATAACGTAGGTTGCGGCGGTGTATGGAGCGGCAGATTAGGGGTTAATAATAATATGCAGGGGTCAGCGATAGCGGGGGTGGCAGATTAGGGGTTAATAAATATAATATAGGGGTTGTCGGTGTTAGGGGCAGCAGATTAGGGGTACATAGGGATAACGTAGGTTGCGGCGGTGTACGGAGCGGCAGATTAGGGGTTAATAATAATATGCAGGGGTCAGCGATAGCAGGGTCGGCAGATTAGGGGTTAATAAGTGTAAGGTTAGGGGTGTTTAGACTCGGGGTACATGTTAGGGTGTTAGGTGTAGACTTAGAGAGTGTTTCCCCATAGGAAACAATGGGGCTGCGTTAGGAGCTGAACGTTGCTTTTTTGCAGGTGTTAGGTTTTTTTTCAGCTCAAGCAGCCCCATTGTTTCCTATGGGGGATATCGTGCACGAGCACGTTTTTGAAGCTGGCCGCGTCCGTAAGCAACGCTGGTATTGAGAGTTGCAGTGGCGGTAAATATGCTCTACGCTCCCTTTTTTGGAGCCTAACGCAGCCCTTCTGTGAACTCTAAATACCAGCGGTATTTAAAAGGTGCGGGGAAAAAAAAGCATGCGTAGCTAACGCACCCCTTTGGCCGCAGAACTCTATATCTAGCCGATAGTTTGTAAAACCTAATCCCCCTTAAATAGCTAACAGCCAGGTGAGACCACACCTTTCCACAAAATTACCTAAACATACATATCTCTTAATCTCTAGGTAATTTTGTGGAAAGGTGTGGTCTCACCTGGCTGTTAGCTATTTAAGGGGGATTAGGTTTTACAAACACTATGTGAACATGACTAAGGGTTGATTACCCGAAACGTTGTTCTATATCTTACCTGCTCCCATTATGTGACAATAAAGGAACTTTCTTGGATGATAAGAAGTGGTGCTGCTGCATTTTTTGGATGTATTTGATGTCATTTGGATCTTTGCAGTGATCCTGTGTCAGCTTGCACACACCTTGGGTTTGAGTGCTGGATATTGACTGTGCTTTTGGTATTATTAGATTTAATGTGTTTAGATGGCGCTTAAAAGCAGTGGGTTTTATTATTAGAAATAGCAGATTAGTGTATTCGCACTAACCTTTAATCTGCTTCTAAAGATACCTTTATAATAATAACTAATGTCTTTATTTAAACAGGATTCCTCTTGTAATTTTCTAAAAAATTAAAGATAAGATAGAGAAAGAAGGCGCCACAATAGTGCAGGGTCAAAAGGGTCTGATGCTTCCCCACTCCGATTTCCCGTACTTACTAGATTCAAAGCACTGGAATAGTGCTACACAAGCCTTCTAGGCTTTCAACAGTCGCCCAGCTAACTGCTCAACGTGAAACAACACGGCTCTCCTATATCGACAAATCTCAGGGACCTCCAACTTAGGGGACCGACAGTCCATGTTCTCCTCTGTGAGTTCAACGCCTTGAACTGACAGTCTGTGTTCTCCCTAGAGGGTCACTCAAACTACCTCCATCAAACTCCAGGTTAATGGATCAGGATAGGAGATGTATTAAATATATGCCGCTAATGCCTCTGTAAGTCAGTCTGAGTATCTGACAAACACATGAGCGGTGATAGAATTATAATATTTTGATTAAATAAAATACCGTGGCAAGTCTGTTAAAAATCAAATAAATACAGACTTTATTTAAAAGCAATCACCAATTAACCACCAATTAACATTTGTGTTATATCATATGTTTTTTATTCTAAAAAATTAAGCCTTTTATCTAAAAGTTGATTTATTTTCAAATATGTAATTGTACACAAAATAAAATTAAACACATTCAATACAAAGTTTCACATTCATTCACTCTCACAGCTGACAATTATTCCAATCTCAATTAACTCTTTCAATTTCACATTGACATATATAGTATTACAACATAAAATTCATACTCTAAGAAGCCAATTTATCTACAGCCTTTTGTTGAAAAATTGATAAAAAGATCAGTTGTTTTAGATCCTTAAGTTGAGGCAATGTTCTTATGGTAAGCAGCAGTTGCGATGTTAAAAAATAAATTAATAAAAAGACTGGGTGTTTTTAAACCCTTAAGTTGGGGCAATGTTCTTATAATAAGCAGCAGTTACGATATTGTGTTATATACAACAATTGTCCCAATAACACTTAGGCTCGTCACCAGTATCGTGTTGTTAGCCCCTCTCTTAATTTTCAATAAGCTTGTCCGGCTATAGGAAGAAAGCCGCTCCTTACAATTTAACAATGATAAATTCTAAGGTTAAGTCTATGAGCCTTCTCCACCTTGGGGGCTCTCTTACCTCACCTCTCATCCAAAGGTTTCTCTGGGGTGTGAGCTACGATAATTCTCCTCCTGTTTACTGCCACACCGATGTGCCCCCTTCGTCTGGGTATTCCACGCTTTGCGTGTGGCATCACCCAGTACCTGATGATACTTGCACAAGAATAGGATATCTTTATGATTCTTTAATCCGGCTTGTCAAATCCACTCTGCTCTTAAGTACGGAGTACGCAGAGCTAACGTAAATTCTTCGCCAGTTATCCTTTCACTGGCTCAATGGTCTGTAGCTTTTATAAACCTGCAAGTTCTGTAAATTAGATCCTTCTCATAGCAGATACACAGTTTCTACGCGTTTTACCCCTCTCAAGAGCTTTCTCAAGATACTGTGTATGGAAATCCACTCACTTAAAAACCCCCTTGGCCTCAGGTGATTTGCTAATTAGTCTCTCATTTCCTTTCCACGCTACTAGTCAAATTCGCAAAGGAAGAGGGATCCATATGTCCTCATTTACTGCACAAAGTGTCATCCTATAGTAACATTAAATAGGCTTCTTATAATAAGTATATTAAAACTGTGTGTATAAAAACTGTTTGTATAAAACAATACATTTTCTATGTCAATTAATATAAGGCTTCTATATGTCTAATTTCTATTATTCTAGCTTATAAACAAATTTATAACAATATTAAAATTACATATTGTAGGTCTTCAAACCCTATTAAAAATACCTTTTTGATCTATTACAAAATGTAAAAAAACGTAAAAAAAACCATATAATCAAATAACTCCATATTTTATTTCAAGGGGCCAACCTACATGATGTGTACAAATTTATATAAAAAAGGATAGGGTACATTTTTTACACCAAAAAAGGACCTAATTCTAATTCGGAATTTAGACCATTAGCATGGAGGGTGTTAAAGTTGTAAATAATCTCCGCCTCTTTTCTTAAAATCTTATTTTCATAGGCCTAGATTTGGAGTTTGGCGGTAGCCGTGAAAACCAGCGTTAGAGGCTCCTAACGCTGGTTTTAGGCTACCGCCGGTATTTGGAGTCACTCAAAATAGGGTCTAACGCTCACTTTCCAGCCGCGACTTTTCCATACCGCAGATCCCCTTACGTAAATTGCGTATCCTATCTTTTCAATGGGATTTTTATAACTCCGGTATTTAGAGTCGTTTCTGAAGTGAGCGTTAGACATCTAACGACAAAACTCCAGCCGCAGGAAAAAAGTCAGTAGTTAAGAGCTTTCTGGGCTAACGCCGGTTTATAAAGCTCTTAACTACTGTGCTCTAAAGTACACTAACACCCATAAACTACCTATGTACCCCTAAACCGAGGTCCCCCCACATCGCCGACACTCGAAAAAAATTTTTTAACCCCTAATCTGCCGACCGCCACCTACGTTATCTTTATGTACCCCTAATCTGCTGCCCCTAACACCGCCGACCCCTGTATTATATTTATTAACCCCTAATCTGCCCCCCTCAACGTCGCCTCCACCTGCCTACACTTATTAACCCCTAATCTGCCGACCGCAAAGCGCCGCCACCTACGTTATCCTTATGTACCCCTAATCTGCTGCCCCTAACACCGCAGACCCCTATATTATATTTATTAACCCCTAATCTGCCCCCCTCAATGTCGCCTCCACCTGCCTACACTTATTAACCCCTAATCTGCAGAGCGGACCGCACCGCTACTATAATAAAGTTATTAACCCCTAATCCGCCTCACTAACCCTATAATAAATAGTATTAACCCCTAATCTGCCCTCCCTAACATCGCCGACACCTAACTTCAAACATTAACCCCTAATCTGCCGACTGGAGCTCACCGCTATTCTAATAAATGTATTAACCCCTAAAGCTAAGTCTAACCCTAACACTAACACCCCCCTAAGTTAAATATAATTTAAATCTAACGAAATAAATTAACTCTTATTAAATAAATTATTCCTATTTAAAGCTAAATACTTACCTGTAAAATAAATCCTAATATAACTACAATATAAATTATAATTATATTATAGCTATTTTAGGATTAATATTTATTTTACAGGTAACTTTGTATTTATTTTAACCATGTACAATAGCTATTAAATAGTTAAGAATTATTTAATAGCTAAAATAGTTAAAATAATTACAAATTTACCTGTAAAAGAAATCCTAACCTAAGTTACAAATAAACCTAACACTAGACTATCAATAAATTAATTAAATAAACTACCTACAATTATCTACAATTAACCTAACACTACACTATCAATAAATTAATTAAATACAATTGCTACAAATAAATACAATTAAATAAACTAGCTAAAGTACAGAAAATAAAAAAGAACTAAGTTACAAAAAATAAAAAAATATTTACAAACATAAGAAAAATATTACAACAATTTTAAACTAATTACACCTACTCTAAGCCCCCTAATAAAATAACAAAGCCCCCCAAAATAAAAAAATGCCCTACCCTATTCTAAATTACTAAAGTTCAAAGCTCTTTTACCTTACCAGCCCTGAACAGGGCCCTTTGCGGGGCATGCCCCAAGAAATACAGCTCTTTTGCCTGTAAAAAAAAACATACAATACCCAAGCCCCCCAACATTACAACCCACCACCCACATACCCCTAATCTAAGCCCCTGAAGATCATCCTACCTTGTCTTCACCTCACCGGGTATCCCACCGATCCATCCAGAAGAGCTCCTCCGATGTCCTGATCCAAGCCCAAGCGGGGGGCTGAAGAGGTCCATGATCCGGCTGAAGTCTTCATCCAAGCGGGGCAGAAGAGGTCTTCCATCCGATTGAAGTCTTCATCCAAGCGGCATCCATCCGGGGTTAATAAGTGTAAGGTTAGGGGTGTTTAGACTCGGGGTACATGTTAGAGTGTTAAGTGCAGACGTAGGAAGGATTACCGCATAGCAAACAATGGGGCTGCGTTAGGAGCTGAACGCGGCTTTTTTGCAGGTGTTTGTTTTTTTTTCAGCTCAAACAGCCCCATTGTTTCCTATGGGGGAATCGTGCACGAGCACGTTTTTGAGGCTGGCCGCGTCCGTAAGCAACTCTGGTATCGAGAGTTGAAGCTGCGTTAAAAATGCTCTACGCTCCTTTTTTGGAGCCTAACGCAGCCTTTATGTGGACTCTCAATACCAGAGTTATTTTTATGGTGCGGCCAGAAAAAAGCCGGCGTTAGATTTTCGGGTCGTTACCGACAAAACTCCAAATCTAGCGGATAGTTACCTCCCCTCCAATTACTATGTACCTTACATAGACCCCAATATTTGAGGTCCTTCACATTATTTCTATGTTCCTCTCTAAAATGTTGATAGAGGTGAGTTTCCAAATTCCCTTTTTCTATATTCCAGAGATGTTCACGTATCCTGTCTCTGAGCATTCTCGTTGTTTCACTTACATAGATAAAATTGCACGAGCACTGTAACATGTACACAATACCTTTACTACTACACCTGATGGTTTCTTTGATATTATACTCCTTATCTAAACCAGGTATTTTAACACTCTTCTTTTTGACCCCATGTCTACATGCTTTGCACGTTACACATGGATAAAAGCCTCTCACTTCTTTCCCCCAAAGATCTCTATCTTTATTTTTCTCAACTGCTTTTTTTCTCTTGAACTCACTAGGTGCCAGTAATGTTTTAAGATTATTTGTCTTCCTATAGACCATTCTTGGGTATGGTGGCAGTTTATCCCCAATTATAGGATCATTTTTTAGCAAATGCCAGTGTTTCTTAATAATTTTCCTCATTTTGCCATGGTCATCACTATATTCTGTTATAAATGGTACATCATACTTATCATTTATTTGGGTATCTTTCCTTTTATACTCTAATAGTGAGTTCCTATCCGTATTTTTTGCTCTTGTTATTGCATTACTTACTTTGTCCTCTTTATAACCTCTTTCCCTAAATCTTCCTTCTAGTACCCTCATTTGATCTTCAAAATCACTCATTCTTGTGCAATTCTTATGAATTCTTAAACACTGCCCTACAGGTATATTATCCTTCCATTTGTACTAGTGGCAACTTTTGGCATGGATGTAATTGTTCAAATCTGTAGGTTTAAAATGGGGTTTTGTAACCAATTCTTTATTGTCCACTGATATATCCAAATCCAAAAATGTTAACCTCTCCCTAATCATAGTATAAGTAAATGACAAGCCCCCATCATTATTATTCATAATACAGAATAGTTCTTCCAATCCTTCTACACTTCCTCTCCAGATGATGATAATATCATCTATATACCTTTTATATAGCACGAGATTCGCACCAAGCTCTGCATTTAGGAGGAACCTCTGTTCCCAATCTCCCATAAAGAGATTTGCGTAGCTTGGTGCAAATCTCGTGCCCATCAGGTACCAGGTGACGTCACACGCAAAGCGTGGAATACTCGGACGAAGGGAGCACATCGGTGTGGCAGTAAACAGGAGGAGAATTATCTTAGCTCACACCCCAGAGAAACCTTTGGCCAAGAGGTGAGGTAAGAGAGCCCCCGAGGTGGAGAAGGCTCATAGACTTTACCTTAGAATTTATCATCGTTAAATTGTAAGGAGCGGCTTTCTTCCTATAGCCGGACAAACTTATTAAAAATTAAGAGAGGGGCTAACAACACGATACTGGTGACGAGCCTAAGTGTTATTGGGAAAATTGTTGTATATAACACAATATTGTAACTGCTGCTTATTATAAGAACATTGCCCCAACTTAAGGGTTTAAAAACACCCGGTCTTTTTATTAATTTATTTTTTAACATCGCAACTGCTGCTTACCATAAGAACATTGCCTCAACTTAAGGGTCTAAAACACCTGATCTTTTTATCAATTTTTCAACAAAAGGCTGTAGATAAATTGGCTTCTTAGAGTATGAATTTTATGTTGTAATACTATATATGTCAATGTGAAATTGAAAGAGTTAATTGAGATTGGAATAATTGTCAGCTGTGAGAGTGAATGAATGTGAAACGTTTGTATTGAATGTGTTTAATTTTATTTTGTGTACATATTTGAAAATAAATCAACTTTTAGATAAAAGGCTTATTTTTTTAGAAAATTACAAGAGGAATCCTGTTTAAATAAAGACATTAGTTATTATTATAAAGGTATCTTTAGAAGCAGATTAAAGGTTAGTGCGAATACACTAATCTGCTATTTCTAATAATAAAACCCACTGCTTTTCAGCGCCATCTGAACACATTAAATCTAGTCATACATTACCAACATGAACCAATTTTAGTATTCCAATCTTTTTCAAGTATTTTCAGATCACCTCATATGAAGAAAAAGTTATTGCATAGATCAAGAAGATTAGTCTCAGATTTTTGCTTAGAGTGATTGTATCCCAAGTATGTCAGCCAGTTATCAATCACCAGTGTAAGCAGACCAAAGAAACCAAAAAACTGTCCTTCTCCTGGCATTCAGCTTTTCTTATATATAATCATTGGTGATCTGTTTTTTTGGTTAACGCATACGGTGCTTGTCCCTCTCATTGGTTATCTGGGAGAGGCCTCCCTGATTGGCTCTGTATGGATTCCAATCGTTAATTTATTGGCTGTTATACCAGTTCCAATCCCCTAGGGGGCAGCAGACAACTAGAAATGCAGTTTCTATTATTAACACTGCTAACAGTAAATACAGTTCCTATATATTTTTATTCAATAGACCATATAATTCCCAGCATCAACAAGTCACATGTTCCAAGTGTATCGGACCATGTCATACTATTCATCCTGATTATTTTAATATGAAACAACAGTATGTTTCTATTGATCATATTATTATTATCTTAAAATCCATTTAAAATTGTATTTGATTATTCCCTTATATTCATATAAAGACATAGCATATTTAACATTCCCAACAATTTTTGAATACACAGAACCATATTCATGACTAACATTCATGGGCTATCTTAAATTGACTGTATTGTTATTTATTAGCTCAGCATATGTATCCCAATTTGTCCTTTAGATGACTAAAATGAAAGAAATAATGTTGTTAAAAATGTAAAGGTTAAGACATGCTGTAATTTTAACTTTCAGGTTTTCAACTTTCTAGGCCTAGATAATCTCCCAGATTTTTATATTCATATTTAATATGTTGTCTGAATATATATATATATACAGGGAGTGCAGAATTATTAGGCAAGTTGTATTTTTGAGAATTAATTTTATTATTGAACAACAACCATGTTCTCAATGAACCCAAAAAACTCATTAATATCAAAGCTGAATATTTTTGGAAGTAGTTTTTAGTTTGTTTTTAGTTTTAGCTATTTTAGGGGGATATCTGTGTGTGCAGGTGACTATTACTGTGCATAATTATTAGGCAACTTAACAAAAAACAAATATATACCCATTTCAATTATTTATTTTTACCAGTGAAACTAATATAACATCTCAACATTCACAAATATACATTTCTGACATTCAAAAACAAAACAAAAACAAATCAGTGACCAATATAGCCACCTTTCTTTGCAAGGACACTCAAAAGCCTGCCATCCATGGATTCTGTCAGTGTTTTGATCTGTTCACCATCAACATTGCGTGCAGCAGCAACCACAGCCTCCCAGACACTGTTCAGAGAGGTGTACTGTTTTCCCTCCTTGTAAATCTCACATTTGATGATGGACCACAGGTTCTCAATGGGGTTCAGATCAGGTGAACAAGGAGGCCATGTCATTAGATTTTCTTCTTTTATACCCTTTCTTGCCAGCCACGCTGTGGAGTACTTGGACACGTGTGATGGAGCATTGTCCTGCATGAAAATCATGTTTTTCTTGAAGGATGCAGACTTCTTCCTGTACCACTGCTTGAAGAAGGTGTCTTCCAGAAACTGGCAGTAGGACTGGGAGTTGAGCTTGATTCCATCCTCAACCCGAAAAGGCCCCACAAGCTCATCTTTGATGATACCAGCCCAAACCAGTACTCCACCTCCACCTTGCTGGCGTCTGAGTCGGACTGGAGCTCTCTGCCCTTTACCAATCCAGCCACGGGCCCATCCATCTGGCCCATCAAGACTCACTCTCATTTCATCAGTCCATAAAACCTTAGAAAAATCAGTCTTGAGATATTTCTTGGCCCAGTCTTGACGTTTCAGCTTGTGTGTCTTGTTCAGTGGTGGTCGTCTTTCAGCCTTTCTTACCTTGGCCATGTCTCTGAGTATTGCACACCTTGTGCTTTTGGGCACTCCAGTGATGTTGCAGCTCTGAAATATGGCCAAACTGGTGGCAAGTGGCATCTTGGCAGCTGCACGCTTGACTTTTCTCAGTTCATGGGCAGTTATTTTGCGCCTTGGTTTTTCCACACGCTTCTTGCGACCCTGTTGACTATTTTGAATGAAACGCTTGATTGTTCGATGATCACGCTTCAGAAGCTTTGCAATTTTCAGAGTGCTGCATCCCTCTGCAAGATATCTCACTATTTTGACTTTTCTGAGCCTGACAAGTCCTTCTTTTGACCCATTTTGCCAAAGGAAAGGAAGTTGCCTAATAATTATGCACACCTGATATAGGGTGTTGATGTCATTAGACCACACCCCTTCTCATTACAGAGATGCACATCACCTAATATGCTTAATTGGTAGTAGGCTTTCGAGCCTATACAGCTTGGAGTAAGACAACATGCATAAAGAGGATGATGTGGTCAAAATACTAATTTGCCTAATAATTCTGCACTCCCTGTATATACATATATTCATTTATAATGTTATACAAATAGACAATCTTATATCCATTAATGTTCTTCCTATCATTTTCCATTAGCTTCCTGGAACACAGAGAAACTGTATTTATTTGGAAATAACTTAAACATTTCATATATACTAATGCAGTTATTCATTTAATTTATTACAATCTGAAATGCATTTCCCCAGATCCCTATGTAGACATTTAATACAGTATTTAAAATTATATAGGCTGTATTTTAAAATCAATTTTAGTTGCAATGCTACATTTGTATCTGTTTAGCCATTTTTCATCTAGACATGCCATCTAGAATTTGTGGATTCAACCCACAGCAGGTGTCAATTTAGCACCTATGTGCATAAGACTATTTCCTTTGAAAATGTTTGTTCAGCTAAAAATTTGCCCTACGAATTTCATTAGGCTTCAAATGAAATCCCAGACATCACGTCTCCACAAACCCAGGGTTTCCTGTGACCTAGGTAATGAGACATATGCTCTCTCTTTGAAATAACTTAAATGTTATCTTAATCAGGATTAGCATATATTATGTCTGATCTAAGATCTGGAAAACACAAAATATAGATGACCATTTTTTTTTAAGTAATTTGCCTTTCTTTGAAATGACTGTCTGAACTTAATTAGACCAAAGGTCTTCCCTTTGTCCTCACCTGGATGCATTGTAATTTTGCATATTGGGTGGGGGAGGATTGATTTGTGGCCAGTCAGGCATCTAATGTCTTATAGGCAGTTTCACAAAGCAAATAAAAAAAATGAGTTCTTGGTCTTATCATAAATCTATGTGTAGATAAAAATACATACATATATATTATTTAATAATACTCAGATATCCTGGCATAAATTCCCCTTCCAATTTTAAATAGATGTAGGACACAAGTATTTGAATTGGCTTACAGTCAGTGGTATTTGGTGGGTGGATTGACAGTATGCATCATAGACAGCCTTCTATGAAGAGAATCCATTATTTTTGAGCCCCTATGCTCATTTGCTAGCCATCTTTAAACTACAATATGTCTAATGTATTTGGGGGATATGATATTTCATTCTCCCTCTATGATTTGTAGTTGGGACCTAGTATGGCATGCTCGCAACTGATTAATATGGACCCATTTATCCATAAAAGTATAATTTTTAGGTATCCTGATTTTATAGGCAACTGGAGATATTTTATCAGGGACAACAAAAGGACCCTTCCATGATGTAAGAAATGTCTTCTCCTTAACCTGATCTCTTCTAAAGTTTTAAAGATAAACTTTATCATTTATTTCATATTCCTTTTTGGACGTTTTGAGATCATAATAGGTTTTAGTGGCAGCTGCAGCTTTCTCTAAGTTCCTTTGAGTGAATGCAAAAGCATATTGCAGGTGCTTTCTTAGGTTCTTCACATATTGATGTGTATTGGCAGCGTTTATCAAGTTTTGGTCTGATGTACGTTACAGTAGATGCTGAGGTAGAACCATTCTTCTACCAGTCATCAGTTCAAAAGGTGACATCTTGGTAGCACTACTTGGAGTTGTTCTTAATGCCATTAATACTAGAGGTAGTTTTACATCCCAGTCTTTACCCGTTTCACTCACATACTTTCTTGAGGATTTTCACAATGGATTGGTTGTAGCGCTCTACACCCCCACTTGAGGCAGCTCTATATGCAATATGGAGCTTTCTTTTGATCCCTAGTAGTTTCCACATTTTGGTCATCACAGCTAGTGAAGTGGGTCCCCCGATCAGATTTGATTCTTTGGGGCAAACTAAATCTGGAAAACACATGGTTGATGAGTAATGCTGCGCATGTTTCAGCACTATTGTTAGGTGCACTGATGCACTCTATCTATTTAGTAAACAGGCATGTCACTGTTAACATGTATTTGTTACCTCTTGATGACCTAGTTACTGGACCAATAAAATCAATTTGTATATCTTACCATGGCATGACCATCCCCCTTTTCTGCAATGGCGCACTATGCGTTGGTGCAGTGGCTTGGAACTGTGGACAGATTAAACAACCTTGACAGTAGGTTTGAACATCTTTCAACATGTGTGGCCAAAAAGCATAATCACGCAATATTTCATACGTTAATTTGGCACCACAATGGCCAGATGTAGGAGCATCATGGGCATGCTGAAGCATGAGACCACTGCACTTGGTGGGTACTACCCATTGCTGGATGCCAGTTTTGGAGGTTCTAATTAACAAACCATCCTGTAACTTGAATTGTGATCTGAATTTCATTAAGATTCTAAGATCTTCCTTGCCAATACAGTCATCTTTTGAGATGGAGTTGTTTTCAGGATCTTCTATGTGTTTATAGAAGATACCTACAATGGGTTCTTCTTTTTGACTAGTGATTAGGTCCTCACTAGGGAAATCCTGACTCCATTGTACCAGGTTAGGCTCACTCTGTTGTTTAGCCTGGTTTCTGGTAATGGCTTCTACCTGAATTGCACCCATTAAGTGGTCGATATTAAGGAGTTCTCCAGTTATTGCTCCTTGTTTGGCTAATGAATTCGCAAGATCATTTCCTTCCTTATCAGGACCTAGAACCCTGGAATGCCCCTTGGTCTTCTTCCAGTGTATGGTTAACCCATTGGTCACCACTAGGTTATCAATCTCACAGAACAGCTTGCCATGCTTGACTGGTTTGTTGTTACTTTTTTGCATGCCATTCCTTTTCCAAGTTGGAAGGTATTCAACAAAACTGTCATGCACGTAGTTTGAGTAAGTAATGATCACAAATTCATGAATACCCTGTTCAATAGCCATTTCAATGACTAGATCTTGGTCCAATGTTGAAACCTATAGATATATTGGGGAATTCACTTGGCCAAGTTATACCAATGCCAGTGACTATTCTTTTCAATATGGCATGGTAAGAACAACCATCAACATATACCCAAGGCAATGTTTGACAATGGTCCTCATTGTATATTTTATACGGGGGAAGCAATTGTTCTTCCAGGAAATTATCTTCTGATAATTCTTCCCCAGTATAGTCAAGGAGCTCCACGTGTGCCTGTGCGACTGGATTCTTTTTATTCTGCTTGTAGCGAATTTCTAAAGGCCAGCCTTGTAAGGAAAGAGTCCACACTGTTATGCGGCTATTAGACAAATTTCTATCTCTTATTCTCTCACTTTGCAAATATAGTAAAGGCTGGTGGGCCGTTTCTACAATAATTTTCTCGCCCTGTATATAGCTGCGGAAATTTTGTAAAGCCCATACAGTGGATAAGAGTGCTTTTCCGCATTCGCTAAATTTTATTTCTACTGGGGATAGAGTTTTGCTCGCATAAGCAATGACTTTTCTTAAATTATCATTCTTTTGATACAAAACAGCACTCATGCTTATATCTGTGTAACCTGTTTCTAAGTAGAAAGGTTTACCATCTTCAGGGTACACTAAGCAAGGTGCTTGAGTGAGTTTTCTCTTCAGCTCTTTGATAGCTGTCTCTTGAGTCTCACTCCAGTGCCATTTCACATCCTTCTTTAGAAGAAGTAGTAGTGGTTTAGCTAATTCTGCATAATTATCAATAAATTTACGAGAATAATTTATCATACCCAGGAATTATCTCAATTCCTTTAAAGGGCAACTGTAAGTAAATATTTTCTATGCCTGTTACTAACTAACTACCCCAAATACGCTTTTTATCAATAGCATTTCATTAACATATCTCTACCGTATATCAGAAATCTTGTCTGCAAATTTAATTGTTTTCCAAACCCACTCCGTGGGTATCCTTTGCTCTGTACCAATCCGTTTACAATACCTAGGTTTCAAAATGGCGCTTTAAACACAAAGTTATTGGTTTAAGTATTTTGAACATGCAGTGCTGAAAATAGTGGGCAGGATAACGTGACATCATCGGCGAATAAAAGATATAACTTTTAGAACGTTATGAAACTTCATTTTGGAGAAAATATAGGTCAGTAGGTTTTAATGAATGTTTATTAACTTTAATATGTTAGTTGTTTAGCTTAAAAATTATAACAGAAAGTAATCCTTTAAGTTAGTTGGGTTTTTAGAATTTATTATAGCTTCCATCTTTTAACCCTTCAGAAGTAACTTCATGTCCTAAGAAGTTTACACGAGTGCAGCACCATTGAGCTTTTTGTAGGGATAATTTGACACCTGCCCTTTTAAGTTGGCTGAGGATGTACTTAAGTTCGGTGATGTGTTTTTAAAAGTCTGTGCTTTTGATTAAAACATCATCAACATAAGATAAGGTCCCCCTTTCCAGTGCATCAGGCATAGCCTTATGCATGAATATAGCAAATTCATGTCCAGAATTTATGTATCCAAATGGAAGTCTCAGAAATGCATACTGGACTTTTTGGAATGAGCATGCCAGCTTAGTCCTCCTCATGTACCTTTATGGTCCAATATCCCTGTGCACAATCAATGGCAGTGAATATTGTAGATCCCTGCATATATGGCACAGGCCAGCCAGACATGTACATTTGCTTGTTTAGCTGTCTTAAGTCAGCACACAAATGCCATTGTCCATTGGGCTTAAGAACACCTAGAATAGGATTTTTATAAGAGCTATGCACCTGTCTGATAATACTTTTTTCTTTCAAGTTCCTTATGATTTCTGCAAGAGAAACATATAAGGCTAAAGGAAATCTGTATTGTTTAACAAAGACAGGTGGTGCATTGGGGACTGTTTGGATTCTTGCAATGTGCAAGTCGGTAGTCCCACAGTCATAAGAATTCCTAGCAAAAATATCCTTGTACTCCATCAGGAGTTCTCGTAGCTGTTGGCGTTCATCATCATTGGAACAGCCATTACCTAAAGATATTTGCTCCTCGACTATTTGCTGAAATCCTGGAAAGATTTCAGGCTGTCCTATTTCATAGGCTTCTTCCAACCTAGAGGTGAGATCCCCTTGATTATAATTTATATTGCCCCAATGACTCTGGGTATTGGGGTATTCTTGCTGTTTGATCAGCTGATCAAATACTAGAGAGGCTTCTTCAATTTTACAGATGCCTTCCTCTGAGCTGAAGGGATAAATAGACTGAATTGTAAATAGTCCCTCTATTGCATAGATGCAAAGGATTGCTCTATTAATTGTTCTTCAGTTAAGTATCCTTCAGGTATTAGCCCAATTATATTATTCTGGAATCCAAAAGTGTAATAACTTGATTCCAGCGCATATCCTATGGTAGTTCCCTTGGATAAGGTTATATCCTGTGGGGTCATGTTATGAACGATAACATGTATTGGAAGAGTTCCAATATTTACCAAAGGAGTATGGGTCATTGTGAAACCCAGATTTTGTATTCTATGGGAGAGGCAAATTAGTGTTTCATAAGTTTTTAATTTCTGACCTCTTTTTACCTGTAAGGGTAAGAGGACTTTATCAGCCCTAGCAGGAATTATAACATTGTTAGACACCTAAATATTCACAGCATATGGCAATTGCTGGTTTGATTTCAGGTCTGGGTTTTCATCCTGAAATACTTCAGGGTCCCCCTTTAACCTGTTCCAGAGGCAAGAGTTAATCAAATCTATTTGTATGGCATATCTATGTAAGAGATAATTGCCAATGTATATTTGATTATGGGGAGTATTTAAAACTAAAAACAGGTGGTTTGCTGATTTATTACCTATAGATATAGATAATAAGCACTTTGCTGTGATTTTATAGCTTTCAGATCTGTCATCCAGGACGTGGACACAGTGGTCTTGGGGATAAAGATATTTAATCACTTTAGGTTCAGCTATCTGCGCTAATAAACCTTTGCTTATATAGCTAGCTTCCTGTTTAAAGTTCAATTTAGCATACTTGGTTTTACCAAGGTCATGCATTTAGATAGGGATAAATAGATCCTCTTTAACTCTCTCAATTCCTGGGAGGTATTGAGTGTGGCCTCCCACTTTAGGGGATTTAGGGTCCCCTTGGGGAGAGATGTGGTTAATACATCGCCGTCCAAGGAGATATTTGCTATCTTTCCAGGCTAGGTTTTAAAAGTATTACCATCAGAGCCGCTTAAAGGAGTCGGATCATCTATTTGTAGAATAGGGATTTCAGGTATAGAGTCATTCGTGAAATGAATCTCCACAGCTTCTGGTTTCTCTTCCACCACGTGACAGTTATGCCGGGTGCGAGATATACCGGATTTCTCATAATTAATAGGCCTTTTTACTTGTGACCAAATTACATTATTTATGCAATCAATTATAGTGCTTAATCGCTTCAGGAGATCACTACCAATAATTAAACGATCAGTTGGCAGATCCACTATAATGACAGGGTGTCTTATCATCCTGTTCCCCAGCCTCACTTTTAACCATGCAGTACCTTAGACTTTTAGAGAGTTACCCCAACACCTATTAGTGAACCATCAAATTCTTTTATTTTAGGTTTGTGGGGTGTTAGCTCATTTAGCTGTGTGTAGTACCTCTGGTATAAAATAGTTGTCTGAGATCCAGTATCAATTAATCCCATGATAGGGTTGGAAACTGAATCCTGGAGCTCAGCTAATACATAATATCTCCCTGCAGTTTCTACCATTTCACACATAAAATTGGCATGATTACACAATTGTGGGCTTCGCCACGTGTTACCTGAATCCGCTGCGCTACCTGATGCAGAAGAAACTTCATTCTTAGCGGTCCCCTCTAGAATAGAGTCGACTGGGTTCTTGTGTACTGCATCTGAGTAAATAAGGTTAAGAGAATGCTGCAAAGGAAGAAATTTGTTAAAGTTTCCCGGCTGAGGTTGCTCGTCATCACAGCTAAATCGTCTGTTTCCGGTCTTTAGGGAGAGAATATGATTAGTACTATTATTGACATTTATCATTTCATTTGGTATATCTTTCCCCTCTCTTTAAGGTGATACTGCAGTATTTATGACTGTGCCTGTGGCCCACTGCTGGCCACTGGCTATACCCCTAAAAAAGGATTGTTAGGTTGCTGAGCCATAAAAGCTTGACTCATATTAGTAAATAGTGTACATAATTGACTAACTTGTGTGCTGAGTTGGCCCACTTGAATGGACAAGCTATCTTTACCCATGGACCGATTTTTTGATGTCCCAGGGTATTGATTCCTAGATCCTTGTGATCCCTCAGAATCATAGCCTTTTCTCCTATTTTGACGTGGTTGTCTT
Source organism: Bombina bombina (assembly GCF_027579735.1). Lineage (NCBI taxonomy): Eukaryota > Metazoa > Chordata > Amphibia > Anura > Bombinatoridae > Bombina > Bombina bombina. The sequence continues at coordinate 1,289,442,425 of NC_069500.1, read as the reverse complement.
TGGGGTTCAACTTGTTCAGTGTTAGTATTTTGGGGAGCACTATTTACTTGGGGTGTCTGGTTACCCTGAGAGTATTTTCGCCACTTTTGGTGTCTATTTTTATGGGGATACCAATTATTTTGTGGGCGTTCATCTCTTTGGGAATAATTATTTACCTGGGTATGCCCCCCATTTTGGGTATAGTCCCTCTGTGCCTCAGCCCGTGTTGGGGGAGGGGCAGAGTTAAAACTTTGTGGGGATGGCCTGTTTTCTCGGGCCACCTCCACATAGGTTTTCTTTTTAAACTCCAGATTGAGGGGGCTAGGTGACACCCTAGTTTCTGCTACAATTTTGGGACTGGGTTTTGATTACTTTTTAACCCCCTGTTCATCAGACTGCTGAATAGAGTATAACTTTGTACTCTCTTTGATCAGCCAGTATAATGAGCAGTGCTCATCAAAATTTCTAGCTAAATTAAGTTGGGCACAGGAAATGTTTCGAAAAATAAATTCACAAATTCTGAGCATTCAAATATGGGATTATCTTCAGCCATACTGTACACACTTTTCAGTACAGAAATGAATTCTATATGGATTTGATTTGCACTACATTTTAAACCATATACAGCTATTTTCTCTGCAGTTTTAGTGCAATATTGCCCGAAAACTTTTCTGCACTGTCGTTTTGTCTCATTCCAGGAATGAATATTCATATCCTTTAGTGAAGCAAAGAATTTGTGATATTTACCTTCAAATACCCAGGGCAGAAATTAAATTTTTGACTGCTCACTTGTAACATTCATAATGGATAAAGCTTTTTCATAAGTCGCTAAGTGGTCAATTATAGAATTGGTTCCCTTGTTGGAGAACTTAGGTACTGCATGACTGAAAAATTTAATTATTTTAGGGGCATCATATACAATATTAGACATATCTTGGGCTTTCCTAGGAGCTTTATTTTTGGGGTTGGAGCATTCCCTATCTTCCCTTTTACTATGGGTAGACCCCTTACGCATATTAGTATTATGGGGGCTATTTGGGTAGCTAGCTCCACTGTCTGATTCACTACTAGAGCTTCCCTCCGAATCATGACAATACGATCTTTTTAAACCACTTAATTCTCTCTGGGTTTGTGCGAGTTCTTTATGCAAATCTTGTATTTTGGTTAGTAAATTTAGGTTATCCTTATCTAAAGCGGCCATGTCTTGTTTAAATGTAACAATTTTATTTTTGGCTATATTTAAATTCTCTTCGCATCTGCGTGAGGAGCGAATACTATCTTCTAGCCCCTGTATTTGCAATTCCTTCTCTATGAGGTATAGTGACATTTAGTCAATAATGCATATTACAAGGGGCCAAGATTTTAGTATTAGTTTGTCCCATTTTTTGAGAGTTTTGCATTGAATACTTTTTAATAGTTCTTGGAATAATTCACTTTTATTTATTCCACCTTCTATCATCAATAGCAATATGTTTAGCCTTAATTGTAAGCATATCCATGTAATCATTTAAATCACCCGCAATATTACACCTCTTTTTAATGTGGCCTATAATGTCCATCTTAAGAACATCACCTTGAGTGAGGGTATTGTCAGGGAACAAATTTCAACACTATGTACAGATTCAAATGATTCACTTCTAGTTACAGACATTATTATATTTGCTTAGTATTTTGTTAAATTAAAATGCTAATACAATTTTGGCCAATAAGAGAAAAAAATATATATTTTCAAAAATATTAATATTAATTTTGAAATATAAAAAATTAATATTTAAAAAAAAAATGTAAATTTTTTTTAATTTTTTTTTTCAATAATAATTTCTATTTACTACAAATATATCATATCAATGTGATAAATATTAATAATATCTAAAGCAGTGCCTCCAAATAATATGTCAGTATATGGCCGGGTTATAATACAATATATTTAAAGGGACAGTCTACATTAGAATTTTTATTGTTTTAAACATAGATAATCCCTTTATTACCCATTCCCCAGTTTTGCATAACCAACACAGTTATATTAATATACTTTTAACCTCTGGGATTATCTTGTATCTAAGCCTCTGCAAACTGCCCCTTTATTTCAGTTCTTTTGACAGACTTGCAGTTTAGTCAATCAGTGCCTGCTCCCAGATAACTTCACGTGCATGAGCACAGTGTTATCTATATGAAACACATGAACTAACACTCTCTAGTGGTGAAAAACTGTTAAAATGCATTCTGAAAAGAGGGGGCCTTCAAGGTCTAAGAAATTTGCATATGAACCTCCTATGTTAAGCTTTCAACTAAGAATACCAAGAGAACAAAGCAAAATTGGTGATAAAAGTAAATTGGAAAATTGTTTAAAATGACATGCCCTATCTGAATCATGAAAGATTATTTTGGACTAGACTGTCCCTTTAATAATTATTCTTTAAAATAAACCCCCAATAAAAATGCATATACCAAACAATAAAATTAATGTAAATTCCTTAATTCTTTGTATTTGTTAAAATTTATAGACACATTGAATTTTATTTATAGAGAACCAGATATGAATCAAAACTATACAAGTTTAAACTATTAAAATCATAAAAATTACCTTATTCACAATAATCTCTCCAACCAGAGTTGAATTTAAATATCACAATGAGATGCCAAGGTAGGGTTCACTAACTGTAACAGTGCTTAGTTAAACAATAGAGTTCTAATATATATATATATATATATATATATATATATATATATATATATATATATATATATATATATTTGCAAAGATAAATTACACACCAGAGAGATTTATCTACAATAATAGGCCTGATTTAGAAATATGCAATACAAAGGACCTTTGTTTGGTAAATAAATTATTTAGCAATAGCGAATACACAGGACTGTGAAACACAAGTTTAAAATACAAATTGTCCTTTTTAAAATTACTAACTGCAATTCAGTTATAGTTACCAACTACTTTTGTTTAAAATATTAAAGATAAACAACAGTCATACATTACCAACATGAGCCAATTTTAGTATTCCAATCTTTTTCAAGTATTTTCAGATCACCTCATATGAAGAAAAAGTTATTGCATAGATCAAGAAGTTTAGTCTCAGCTTTTTGCTTAGAGTGATTGTATCCCAAGTATGGCAGCCAGTTATCAATCACCAGTGTAAGCAGACCAAAGAAACCAAAAACTGTCCTTCTCCTTGCATTTAGCTTTTCTTATATATAATCATTGGTGATCTGTTTTTTTGGTTAACGCACACGGTGCTTGTCCCTCTCATTGGTTATCTGGGAGAGGCCTCCAGGATTGGCTCTGTATGGATTCCAATAGTTAATTTATTGGCTGTTATACCAGTTCCAATCCCCTAGGGGGCAGCAGACAACCAGAAATGCAGTTTCTATTCTTAGCACTGATAATAGTAAATACAGTTCCTATATATTTTTATTCAATATACCATATAATTCCCAGCATCAACAAGTCACATGTTCCAAGTGTATCGGACCATGTCATACTTTTCATCCTGATTATTTTAATATGAAACAACAGTATGTTTCTATTGATCATAATATTATTATCTTAAAATCCATTTAAAATTGTATTTGATTTTCCCCTTATATTCATTTAAAGACATAGCATATTTCACATTCCCAAAAATTTTTGAATACACAGATCTATAGTCATGGCTAACATTCATGGGATATCTTACATCGACTGTATTGCTATTTATTAACTCAGCATATGTATCCCAATTTGTCCTTTAGATGTCTGAAATGAAAGAAATAATGTTGTTAAAAATGTTAATTTTAAATCCTTAAAACATTCTATGCTTCCAAAAATACATAGGTTAAGACATGCTGGAATCTTAACTTTCAGGTTTTCAACTTTCTATGCTAAAATAATCTCCCAGTTTTTTATATTCATATTTAATATGTTGTCTAAATATATATATATACATATATTCATTTTTAATGTTATACAAATAGACAATCTTATATCCATTAATGTTCTTCCTGTCATTTTCCATTAGCTTCCTGGAACACAGAAAAACTGTATTTATTTTGAAATAGCTTAAACATTTTATATATACTAATGCAGTTATTCATTTAATTTATTACAATCTGAATTGCATTCCCCCAGATCCCTATGTAGACATTTAATACAGTATTTAAAATTATATAGGCTGTATTTTAAAATTAATTTTAGTTGCAATGCTACATTTGTATCTGTTTAGCCATTTTTCATCTAGACATGCCGTCTAGAATTCATGGATTCAACCCACAGCAGGTATCAATTTAGCACCTATGTGCATAAGACTATTTCCTTTGAAAATGTTTGTTCAGCTAAAACCCAGGGTTTCCCGTGACCTAGGTAATGAGACAGATGCTCTCTCTTTGAAATAACTTAAATGTTATCTTAATCAGGATAAGCGTATCTTATGTCTGATCCAGGGTCGGCTCCAAGGGGGGGCATTGGGGGGCAATGCCCACCCAAATGGAATGCTGTGCCCCCTCAAAACACAGGATTTTTTTAAATTATTTTTTTTTACTTAAAATAGTGATAATACACTGACTGTTCCATATGTAGCTAAGCTTACATTTTTAAAAATACATTAAAATTCTGAAAATGTTTCCCGTGCGCACAGGCTACAACTGTTCAGTGCGCACAGGCTTCTGAGGGGGTGGAGCAGCCAGTGACGTCACTGGGGGTGTGTGGACCGCACCAGAGGACAGACATCTTCAGGAGATCAGGGTGACACTTAATAACTACAAGAATCAGGGCTGCTGCAGTTCAAAGAGTTTGTTTTTTATTAGACTCTAACTGCAGACTGCTGGCTGCCTGTGCCAATTTGCTGTGCTGTTCTGCAGTGCGATTGTGGGAGCCTCTGAGGAACTGGAAGAGCACCCTGGACAGACTGGGGGAAGTTGTAATAAGCAGCACATTCAGTGTGCAGTTCTCTAGCTATTTCCCTGAATAATAGCAGCACTTCCTGTCTGTCCCCTCCCTTCTCTCCCCCTTCTCCCTACACAAGCGCGGTTCTTTTGCTTAGAGCCAGCTAACAGTGATCAGCCACATGAAAGCAATGAGAGGTAAGAGAGGGGCAGATGTCAGCAATAAATACGTTTTTTGTGTGAGTGCTGCAGCAGGGCACAGACTTTTAACCCCACCTAGAGCAGAAGGGCTGCTTAGTGTTTGTCTCTGTTCAGGGCACTGTAAAAATGTGCCGCATAACAGGGAAAAATATTTATATTCTTTTTCTCCACTCTCCCTCTTTTTTCTTCTTCTTTCCTCCTCATCTCTCTTTCACTATCTCACTCTCTCCATTCTTATCTCACCTCCTGTCTCTCTATGCCATTGCCCCTTCACTTTTTATCATCTCTCTCCTTTTCTTTCCTCATTCCCCTTTATTTCAATATTTTTGTTTTTTAATTTAGAAGAAAACTATCACCATTGAAGCTTAAAATAAAAATTTTACTTTAAGTGAACATACACTGCCCTATAAATAAACACTAGTGAACTACATCTTACAGCACTCTGGCACAAGATCTGTGTACTTTGTGTGTCTTTATCTGTGTGTACTGTGTGTGTATATCTGTGTACTGTGTGTGTGTGTATGTATCTGTGTACTGTGTGTGTATGTATCTGTGTACTGTGTGTGTATGTATCTGTGCACTGTGTGTGTATGTATCTGTGTACTGTGTGTGTATGTATCTGTGTACTGTGTGTGTATATCTATGTACTGTGTGTGTATATCTGTATACTGTATGTGTATATCTGTGTACTATATGTGTATATCTGTGTACTGTGTGTGTATGTATTTGTGTACTGTGTGTGTATGTATCTGTGCACTGTGTGTGTCTGTATCTGTGTACTATGTGTGTATATCTGTGTACTGTGTGTATATCTGTGTACTGTGTGTGTATGTATCTGTGTACTGTGTGTGTATGTATCTGTGTACTGTGTGTGTATGTATCTGTGCACTGTGTGTGTATGTATCTGTGAACTGTGTGTGTATATATCTGTGTACTATGTGTGTATATCTGTGTACTATGTGTGTATATCTGTGTACTATGTGTGTATATCTGTGTACTGTGTGTGTATATCTGTGTACTGTGTGTGTGTGTCTGTGTACAGTGTGTGTGTGTATCTGTGTACAGTGTGTATCTGTGTACAGTGTGTGTCTGTATCTGTGTACTGTGTGTCTGTATCTTTGTACTGTGTGTGTCTGTATCTGTGTACTGTGTGTCTGTATCTGTGTGTATCTGTGTAATGTGTGTGTCTATATCTGTGTACTGTGTGTGTCTGTATCTGTGTGTACGTGTGTATCTGTGTACTGTGTGTGTCTGTATCTGTGTGTACATGTGTGTATCTGTGTACAATATATATATATATATATATATATATATATATATATATATATATATATATATATATATATATATATATATATATATACACACACACTTTAAAAATAATAAATAAAATAATGAATTGTTATGTAATGCTGCATGCTGGGGGCAGAGTTAGCTGCCAAACTGTGAAGTTGCATCTGCAAGGAGCTCCGTGTCTTAACCTCTTATTTGGAATTGGAAGTTAGAGACTTTTTGGACTTGTCTTAACCCTATTAATTTTATCTAAACATTATGGGGGCTAGTTATCAAGCCGTCTACTTTTCTGGCTTCGCCGGCCCAATACGTCCGCCTAAGCTCGCCTACCTTCGCCGCTGCGGACCTTGAATACGTTCGCCTAAGTTA